>NW_026057576.1:67135583-67143239 GCF_023721935.1 Panthera uncia | reverse complement strand
GTGCGCGCCCACTCCGGCTTCAGGCGGCCAGCGCGCGCGGGCCCAGGCCGCCGGGCTCCAGCCGAGCAGCTGCGGCGGCGGCGATAGCGGCAGCTCGGCGGCGAGTCCCCGCGCCCCTCGCAGCCCCTCCCCGGCGCGGTGCATGGAGACGCGGCCCGCCGCTCGCCGCTGAGCCCGCCGCCCGGCCCGGGACCAGCCGGGGCTGGGGTGGCCTCGGACTCAGGCCGGTCCCCGCGCCGAAGCCGGACTCGAGCTCGGCCGGCCGCCCCCGCCGCCCGAGGGCTGCGCGCGGCCCGCGGGCCTCGTCGCCCGCGTGGATCGCCGCGGCCCGGCCGTCCCGTCCCAGGAAGTGGCCGTCCTGACCGCCATGGCTCATTCCCCGGTGCAGTCGGGCCTGCCCGGCATGCAGGTAGGCAGGAGCCGGGCCGCGAGGGGAGGGAGGGATGCGCGGGCCGGGGCGGAAGCGGGGAACTTGGCGGTGTAAACACGGCCCCCCCACGCTGCCCCTTCCGGGGTCGCGCCGGCCTCCCGCGCCGCGCTCCAGCCCTCAGGGCGCCCCTGCCCGGCGCCGCGGCCCGGGAGCTCGGAGGCTCAGGGGCTCGGGGACTGGGGAGCGTGGGGGGGGGTGTGTGTGTGTGCAGGGACATAGGGGCCGCGGCCTGGAGGCGCCCTCGCTGGCCGGGAGCCGGGGCAGTCGGGCAGGGATGTGGGGGAGCCGGCCGCCTCGCCCTCCCCGCCGGCCTCTCCGCACGCCGCCTCCCGAGCCGCAGGCCTGGCGCCGGCCCGGTCCCTGGGAGAAGTGATGGGGGGGAAATGCCCTTGGAGGCCCCGTTCGGGTCTGTGGGCCCTGCGCGCGGGCGGGGGGCGGTGGAGGCCCCGTTCCCCCGCGAGCAGGCGATAAAGTTGAGAGATGGGAGGGGAGCCCCGGGCGCGCCCCGACTCGTCCTGGGCCGGGCCGGGCGGAGGAGGCAGGGCGGGGTGCGGGAAGGTGTGACCGCCAGCCCCGCTTCCCAGCGCCTTTGCTCCGCGCCTTTCCTTCTGGGGCCAATTGAGGGGAAAGTGCGAGCCTGCAAACCTTCTGGAAGGAGGAATCAGTCGGACAGCGTGTACTCCGGTTGTCCCGAGCCGAGGCTGACCCGCCCGATCTCGGGACACTGGGCTTTCACTTGGGGACTTGATTGGATCCAGACGAGCTCCTTCCCAGTAAATCTCTCCGTTGCTACTCTGTGGTATCTTGGCTTACCAGTGACTTTTTTTGGACGGGGGAGAAGTTGAATTTCAAAAGTACGCGAACACAGTAAAGTTTTTTTCGCCTTTGGGGACTGTTTTTAGCCTTTTGAAAAACAAAACCACTTGGCTCTCGTTAATTTATCTTATTTGTAGGCACATAAATGGTGGCAAAATAATTAGGATTAAAATCTCATGATAACAGTGAGAGTAGGTCTTTAAAGTATTGCTGCCCCAGTTTTAGTTTAGCGAGTGAGCATAAAGAGCTTTAAAAAAACAACCACGGTATCCAAGTGGATTATTTGTTATTTTACAGACATCCGCGGGCTCATTTTTTCTTCTTCCCTTGCTTGTTAGGGCTGAGAAGTGCGGTGTTTGGACCTGGCCTGTTAGGGGCTGAGAATTGAATCTGCCCCATCTTATGAAACCTATCATCCCCACCCTCTTTCTGTAACCATAAAAAGAAAGCTGGATTTCATTGTTCAGGTTTGAAATCTAGAAAACTAGGAACACAAAGCTACCAGAATTTTAGCGTGAGGTATGTGTGTGTTTGTTTTTATTTTTCTTTAAAGGAGTAACAAAGTTAATATTTTAAGAGTGTACTGGAAGAAAACTGTCCTTGAATCTCACTTAAAGATCTTTTAAACTCAGCAGGCATTTAAAATCTAGGCTTCTGCTGACTGCTAGGTAAAAATCAGATGTGGTTTTTTTTTTGGTATTTCCTAAAGTTCCTGCTTTAGTTTGGTTGGAATTGAGAGGCAGGAAGGCAGGGTGAACTGGGTGAAAAATTATTCCTGACCAGTAGAGCAAGAAGGACCTCTTGAGTTAAAAACGTTTTTTTTTTTTTTTTTTCATCAGTATTTCCTTTAGACTGACAGTGTTAATCAGGTTGTAATCTGGTAGAGATGCCTTACTTAGAGTTTACAGTGGAGGCATGGGGCCTTTGTGGAAAGCGAATCAGTTTAAAGAAGTACTTAAAAGCCCTGCTGGCTGGTGCTGTGAAGTCAGTATCAGATGGTCCCCCAAGGCTGTCTGTTCTCAACACTTCTTTTTGTCAGTTTTTCCTTTTTTTTGTCTTCGAGAGTGTGGGCCAACATCTTGGAAAGAGAAGGTAAATTCTGTTACAAGGAAACTGTTTTTGTTTGGTGGAGACCACCGAATTTTCAGCTGTCACAGTTTTGGGGGGTGTGCAGAGGTGGCCTGTGACATTTCGGTACTTAAGTACATTAGCAAACCGTGTAATTGTTTTTAGTGTGCCTTTTGGGGAAGAACATTCCTTTCCTCTCCCTTCTCCCAAGAAGAAAAACAACAAACACATTTAGTTTCTACTTTGAATTAGCCGTTGCTGCTGCCCAGGGAGGCTTTCCTTAAATTGTTGAGGATTAAGGGAAAGGCACACCCGCCTTTGACGGTTCTCTGGGATAAAACAAGAGAGAACTGCTAACCCCTCTGTGCCCTGTCCTGATACATCCCATTCCTCCCTTTTCTTCTCTCTCATCTTGTGAACAGGGCTTATAAGGAGTTGGGTTAAACATTTCAGAGAGGGGTCAGTTGGTTTAAGTGTCCAACTCTTGGGGCGCCTGGGTGGCGCAGTCGGTTAAGCGTCCGACTTCAGCCAGGTCACGATCTCGCGGTCCGTGAGTTCGAGCCCCGCGTCAGGCTCTGGGCTGATGGCTCGGAGCCTGGAGCCTGTTTCCGATTCTGTGTCTCCCTCTCTCTCTGCCCCTCCCCCGTTCATGCTCTGTCTCTCTCTGTCCCCAAAATAAATAAAAAACGTTGAAAAAAAAAATTAAAAAAAAAAAAAAAAAGTGTCCAACTCTTGATCTCAGCTCAGGTCTTGATCTCACGGTGGTGAGTTCAACCCCCAATTTGGACCCCACACTGAGCGTGGAACCTACTGAAAAAAAAATTCAGACTGCAGAGTGAATTCAGGCAGCCTGAATTTAAGTATCATAAAGATACTTAAAAAGTAAACCTGAATGAAAGGACGTTTTAGTGTAAACATCATCTTTCCTTGTCTTGCAAATCGTTTTTGTGCCTTCTAGATTTTTATTGGAACCTCTTGAGGCATAGGTATTATTTATGCCATTTTTCTAGAGGTGGAGGCCAACAGAGACTAATTGAACTGACCAAGGTGAGGTAGTATATTATCTGGCAAATGTGTGATTTGAAACGAGATCTTTCCTGTCTCCACGACCATACTTCTACTCATCATGCTGTATTGTTGCTTTGTTATTTTTTTTTATTAAAAATATTGTTTTAAATGTTTATTTGAGAGAGAGAGACACACACATGCATACGCGCGAGTGGGGGAGGGGCAGAGAGAGAGGGAGACAGAATGTGAAGCCGGCTCCAGGCTCTGAGCGGTCAGCACAGAGCCTGATGTGGAGCTCGAACTCTTGGACCGTGAGATCATGGCCTGAGCTGAAGTCGGATGGTTAACCGACTGAGCCCCCCAGCTGCCCCTGTATTGTTGCTTTATTATTAACTTTGCAAGCATTAAAGGTTCTTTTCATTTCGATTTGGGTTTGCTGAAGAAATACGAGAAATTAGAAATACGAGGTTGATATTTTATTCATTTAGGAACCGTTATTGAACACGCATGTGCCAGGTCCCAGGTGAGGAGTTGAGGACTGGACATCTGAATGAGTTAATATTTTCAATGTGTTTCATGAAGGTTGCTAGGGTTTCCTTTTTTACCTCCCACACCCCAGTTTCCTATTAGCATAGGGGAGAAAATAAAAAGTCATGAACTGGATGTAGTAACTACAAATAGACATAAAGAAATTAGGTTGATTTGTGGGTGAACGTACTCCGTGTCCTTGAACATTTGTTGTTTCAATCAGTGTAATTCAGATTTGAAGAAAAGCAAGCTTTAGTTAGCCTAAGTGGATAAAAAAGAATTAGATTTTGAATTACAGATTTATATCTGTATTCTAAGCTTTTCTGTTTTGTGATGCACATAAGCATATATATTTTTTATTTAAAAAATCTTTTTTGAGATTTATTTTTTGAGAGAGAGCACAAGTTGGGGAGGGGCAGAGAGAGACACACACAGAATCTGATTTTTTTTTTTAATGTTTGTTTTTGTTTAATTTTTGAGAGAGAGAGAGACAGAGACAGAATCTGAAGCAGGCTCCAGGCTCTGAGCTGTCAGCACGGAGCCTGACTTGGGGCTCCAGCCCACGGACTGCGAGATCTTGACCTGAGCTGAAGTTGGATGCTTAACCAAATGAGCCACCCAGGCGCCCCAGAAGTATATTTTATGTCAAGATCTGAAACAAAAGTTTCAGGAGACAGTGTCCTGATCCTTACTACTTGTGATACACTGTTGTGTGATGTAGTTTGTTAAAAAAAAAAAAAAAAAGAAAAAAGAAAACAAAACCTGGTTGCAACACTAAGTTGATTTCACAGCTGATTGGTTTGACCCAGGTTTGAAAAATACTGAATTAGGTAGGGTCACGTGTAGGAGAGCTGAGTTAACTTATGCACGTTTTGAGGATGTTGTTAATTTAAGGTATTTCCATATTTGAAAGTATAGACGGTTTACAGGAGTGGCCTGAAAACTTAGTTTCTACTCGTCAGTGTCATCCTGCTTCCCTCTCTCCCTCTCCTTTGCTGAGAATGCTCCTTTATGTTGGGATAGTGAGCAGAACAGTTAATTGTCAGTTTGGATGAGTTGGGAGCTTTTCTGCCGTGCTCTTGCTTACCCCTGGGGAAACCTGTGTGCCCTGGAAATCTGGGAAATGAAGGAAAACAGAAGGACAGCTGCATTTAATTGTGGCTTAAGTGCTCTTGCATTTTTTTTCTTGTTAGTGTCACATTTCCATAGTTATTTTTTATTTTTTATTTTTTTTCCTGTTTCCATGGAAGAGGCCTCTCCACGTTCAGCCTGTTGCCATCTGTACCGTGGGGAAAGGTTGGCTTGTTACAGTGTGCGGACATTCAGGGTATTTATGAGAGTGAGCTTCTGAAAGCACCTTGAGCAAGATGCTGAAGTGTGCAATGTGGTCTAGGGCCTTGGAACGCTGGACTAGATAGGGAGCCCACATTCGTGCAACACGTTTCTCTGGAGTGTGGTGCCAGGAGTTGTGGGAGGGGGAGGTGAGAACCTCCTTCCGCCATGTCCTTGGGAAGTCAGCAGCTTAGGGGGAGCTGATCTGGGTGGCCTGCCTGCAAAGGTTCACACTCCTTTGTTCACACACAAAGGGCACAGACAGATGTGGGGATGGAAAGCAGGCTCATGTGGGCTAGCCTGGACTCCAGAGCTGGGGAGGCAGCGGGCCCTGGGGTAGGGGGCCTGCGTTCTGGCTGTAGTAGGGAAAGTGCTGTCCCAAGCTTGAGGAATCCTTCTCTCCTGCAGGTTGGAGGGTTTGGGTTTTGCGGCATGCCGGTTGCCACTTGGAAGGCTGGCCAGAGTTGGGGTGGATGGGACTGAGCAATGGGAGGTCCAGGTGGCAACAGGATAGCCATGGTGGACTTTTTTTTTTTTTTTTTTTTTTTTATAACATTTTTTATTTTGGGAGTGCCTGGGTGACTCAGTCGGTTGAGTCTGACTCTTGCTGGCTCTTGATTTCCGCTCAGGTCATGATCCCAGGGTCGTGCGATTGAGCCGACCTCAATCGGTCTCTTCCTCGCTGAGTGTGGAGCCTGCTTAAGATTCTCTGTCCTTCTCCCCACCTTGTGGGTGTTTCTCTCTCAAAATAAACCAGCAAACATTTTCTTCTTAAAAATATATTTTTTAAAGTAATCTCTACTCCCACCATGGGGCTTGAACTCACAACCCTAAGATCAAGAGTTGCACACTCCACTGACTGCAGCCGCCAGGTACTTCTTTTTTTTAGCAAGATTGATCTCAAATCTTGGTAATTTGAACTCTCAGTGAACATTTAATAGTTTTTTATTGTCTCTCATCCCTCCTGCTTTTGATCCTTTTTTCTGTTCTATGCTAACGGTAATAATGAAAATAAAGCCAGTTTTCTGTTACTGTTAGTTGCCTAAATGTGTTTTTTTTTTAATACCCATTTGAATATTTTATATTCCCTCTTTTCCTCTATCACCAGGATTGAACAACGTTAAGGATTTGTTTTGTTTAAAAATGTATTTTGGGTGGGCAGTGTCGTAAGAAGATTTTTAAAAATTAAAATTAAATATACAGCTGGGAGGAGTCCAGGACATCTTGGTTGTAATTACAGGTAGGGGAACGTTCCTAATAGTATTTCACATAGAACCAAATGACCTTCCAGTAGAAATTGGTCAGGTTGGGTTTTTCTAGGCTGCTAACACACACAGCGTCCCCTCTGTTGCACGGGCAGGCGGCCGCCATCCTTGCTTTCTTGCTCCTTTATGTAATAGAACTCTTCTGCTGCTCTTGGAGCCCCTGTTCTCATGTGCACAGCCGAGCGCGCGTATTTGATGCGGGTTGACATTGCTTTCCAGTTGAATGGTATTTCTAGGACCTTGGTGCAAGATGTAGTGAAAGGAGTGACTGAAGAAATGAGCCCATTGGCAGTTGCTGCTTTTTTCTAGTGTATTTTTACAGACATCCTGAAGCCAGGGTCCAGGATCCTGAGGGTCTCTTGAGAAACATGCCCCTTGGCGCTCCGTGTGCAGTCTCCCAGTGATTCAGAGTTGCCTGCTTGGGAATTCTGTACCTGCAGGAAATGGAGCACACCCACCCAACCCTTGTGTTTTTTTTTTGTTTTTTTTTTTTTTTTAATGCTTTAGCCCCGCATTGTTATCATTAATGGAACCTTGTAGCAGGACTGAGTGCCGGAAACAGGTTGCACTCTCTTATTCCTCTATTGCTGTTTAGGGTCAACTGGTGTCCTTGGGCCAGTCATTTCCCATCATTCATCTTTTTGCAGTGCAATATGTTTAAAACTCTTAGTGCCAAATGCTTTTGGGAAAAAGAACATGGCTACTATAATACCTGGTTCCTGGAGTGAGGTATGGAGTTTCCTAGTCATAAATGGCTCCCTGGTTTCCAAGGTTCAGATTAAGAAAAATAAAACAAGATGTACCTTTGCTTGCCACAAAGTATAAAAACATCCCAGATTGTGGATTACAAAGGCACTGGTTTGCCCTACCCCTGGGAACAGCATTGTTGACTTTAGAGACCTTCCATTATGTTTTCTTGAGGATTGTTATGTTTTCTTGAGGGTTCATGGTCAGTACAAGGAACCTTATCTGTGCAAGTGCCCATTGGTATCTGAATAAACTGTGGGAACATTTTGAGTTTTGTATTAATGCTTACGAAATATGTAGCTGGTGTTTGTGTTCCTATTATTTTAAGCCTCTTACTATTTTTAAAAAGATTTTTAGGCCCTGAGATTCGAAAGGACCGTATAGGTCCAGATTCTTTCTTTCATTTTTAGTTATTTAGGGTTTTTGTTTAGTTTTTATTTAAAAGGTTGTGCACATGATTTC
>NW_026057576.1:66995302-67135483 GCF_023721935.1 Panthera uncia | reverse complement strand
CCCCCCCCCCCCCCCCCCCCCCCAGGCAGCCCTTTTGATCTCTCTTAGCTGATTATTGTTTCCACTTTGTTTATAAAGAACATTTAAAAATTGCTGTTACTTTTTTTTCCCTTCCAGTTTTGGGCATTATCTGTGGACTTTGGACTTGAAGTGAGGCTTTAGTTTTTGCCTCCTTCAGGCACCTGTGCACCTCTCTCCCCCCTCCCCAGTGTAGTTACATTGTAACTTTGCTTAGACTAGTGTGACTGGAACCCCATTCCCAGCCCAGCCATTAGGAAACCAGGATTCCTTTTCAAATCTTTTCTCAAAGTTTTTTTTTTTTTCTTTTTTTAAAATAATCGCTTTAGTTTGGGCTGCTGTAACAACGTACTGTACTGTACATAGACTGGGTGGCTTAAACAACAAACATTTATTTCTCACAGTTCTGGAGCCTTGGAAGTCCCAGGTCAAGGCTCTGGAAGATTCTGTGTCTGGTGAGGGCCCCTTCCTGGGTCATGGACGGTCTGTCTGGCTGTGTCCTCACGTGGCAGAGGGGGTGAGGGAGCTAGCTGTCTGGGCTCTTCTCTAAGGGCACTTGTCCCAATTCTGGGGGCTCTACCTTCATGATCTAATCACCCCAAAGACCCCCCCCCCCCCACCTCCTAGAACCATCCCTAGGGCACTGGGGCTCAACATATGCATTTTGGGAGGACACAGACATTGAGTCTGTAGCAGTATTTATAGCTTATTCAACCAGCACTCGCACAGTTGTTGAAATCTTCCCTGCGGAAGTTCAAGTAGAGCAGACGGACAGGCTATCCATGTCACCTTCCTGGAGAACTCTTCCTGAGAGCCTTCTGACCTCCCTGTAGACTGGTGGTCTTCCACACTTGGTCCTCTGCTGGTCTTCTCTCCCTTCATACGTGGGATTCCCCGCGCTGCTCCCGGCGGCCTGTTTTCTGTGTCTCCCGTCATTGTCTGTCCTGGTTCACGCTGTGGGTGGAACATATCTTGAGGGGCCTTTCTGTGACTATGGTACAAGGGAGATGGGTTTTTTGAGGTCCTGGGTATCTGAAAGTTTCTTTTTCTTTTCCTCTCCGTTTGTATTTTGGCATGGTCATAGGGTGGAAATTATTTTCCTCCAGGATCTTGAAAGCATTTCTCCACTGTGTTTTAGCTTTCATTGTTGCTGTCGAAGAACTCAGTGCCGCACCAGTACTGGATTCTGTGTAGGTGAGCTCTTCGGTTCTTCCTGAGCCTAATAGGATCTGAATTTTTTCTTGGTGATCTCAGTTTTCACAAATAACGTGCCTTCATGCAGGAAGCCCTTTAAATCCGGCAGCTCATATCTTTCTGTGTTCTCTTGTCCTTAAATTCTTATCTGGATGTTGGACCTCCTGGACTGGTAGTTTTACCCTTTTAAACCTATTTTCTATTTCTTTGTCTTTTTTACTTGGCTTTCTGGGAGGCTGTTTCAGCTTTTTCTTCTAGCTCTTTTAAATGAGTATTTCTGCTCTTGTTTTTTAAATTCTAAGAGCTCTTTTTGGTTCTCTGAATGTTCTTTTATTGTTTCAGTTGAAATATTTGCTCTTACCTCCTTGGGTATGTTAAGTGCAGTTACGTTGTCTCTGCTCAGAATAGATCTTCCTCCACAGCCCTTTCTCCCCTCTTGGTTGTGGTCTTTAGTTTTTTTGTTTTTTTTTTTAACCTTTTTTTAAAATTAATTTATTTTTTATGAGGGGTGGTATGGAGAGAGAATCCCAAGCAGGCTCTACACTGTCGGCATGGAGCCTCATACAGAGCCCAGAGTTATGAGCCCTGAGATTGTGACCTGAGCTGAAATCAAGAGTCAGATGCTTAACCGACTGAGCCACGCAGGTGCCCCTTTTGTGGTCTTTCTTTCCTTTTTTAGTGTTTGTTTTTGAGAGAGAGAGAGAGAGAGAACACACAAGCAGTGGAGGGGCAGACACAGAAGCCAAAGCTCCAGGCTCTGAGGTGTCAGCACAGAACCTGACGGGGGGCTCAAACTCATGAACTGCAAGATCACGGCCTGAGCTGAAGTCAGACACTTAACCAACTGAGCCACCCAGGTGCCTCTTGTGGTCTTTATTTCTAATGGTAGAGGTCACCCTCCAATGTATTTATGAGTGGGGGAACAATTGAGCTGGTTGGAAATCTGAGCCCTTGAATGGAACTTTTCCAACCTCAGTGATACCAGGTGGTTCTATTGACACGAGAGGTAAGGAATGGCTGATGTCAGTTTCTTTCAGCTTTTTATGCAGTTCACCTTCCGGGAGAAGCCTCTGACCTGCTCCTGTCTGCACCGTTTATTGCCCACACCTGATGCTCCCCTGGGCCGACCCCTTCTCCCTCCCGAGGCCTGATGCCCACGGAGCACTGGGCGGAGGGGAAGGACTGTGTGTGGGTGCAGGTAGCTTGGATCCCCCGTTTTTTAGCACAACGCCTCTGTCCTCAGCTGTGTCTGCTGCTGCTGGCTCCAGACACCCTCAGCTTACTTTCTGGGGACTGTGCTTTCCCTAGTTCCTTGATTGGGAAGGCGTGGCAGCTGCCTGGCTCCAAGCGAGGAAGGCCTTCTGGGTGTCTAACCACTTCGTTAATTGACTTTGATTCCTTGTTTTAGATGCTGCCGGTTCCTGAGTTGTGGGGATTCAGCCCTGCGAATGGGCTTGGTTCTCTGCTCTCTCCACCTCAAGTTTAGCATCTCCCCCTCCTTCTATCTTTCTTCCCACTTCTGGAATTTCATTGCTTTTGGTCTTCTTTCCCCTCCTCGTAGGCAAGAGTCTTAGCCTTTTAAGAAAACTCCTTTCATTATGGTTTTAGTGGGATTTCAGAATTGACCAGAGTAGACGCTCTCTACCTGGACGTCCCTCTCTCCAGTTGTTACAGATGAATGAATGAACAGGAAGAGTACAATGTGAATTCCACGGTCAGGACTTCGCAGCACCCTGGCGCCGGGAAGGACTCCCGAGGCCCTGTTCCCTTCAGGAGAGTGTGCCTTCTGTTCTCTCTCTGTAAGTCAGTGATGATGTAAATACATGCCTGTTTTTCCATATCCCCAACAGTGACCTCCACTTCCCTAACTCGGGCTGCCAACCTGCTTGTCTCCACTTTGTGCCCCATTTTCTAGTCTTAGGATCGTGTGGGCATAGAACCATTGCTGAGAGCGTTTTATTTGGTGGCTGTAGGTTTGGGGGGCCCAGCCCGTGGCCTGGAATTGAGTGCGTGCCACCTGGGGGAGGGGGCAGGTGGGGGCGGTGTCCGTTAAGGCCATGGGTTCTGTGGTGGTCGGCCAGGTCGTGGGGGGAGACGGGGCAGGTGTTGAATGGCCGCCGGGGTGTTGTGGCGACACATGGCAGAGCCCCACATTAGAGAATTGTGTGCTGGGGACTGAGGGCCATGGGGGGGGGGGTCCCCACTCGCTCCCTGCCCCTTGCAGCCTTGACGCCTGGCCCGACGCTGCTCCTTAAATACCCCGCGTTATGAACAGGGAAGGCAGCTCTTTGGGACGTTCCCCTGGAATGATTTCCTACTTAAGAACCAAGTACTTTCTTCGGGTAGGAATTTACAGTGATAAATCACTGAGGAAAAATGAAAAGTAACCCGGAACTTGGGGGCTTGGACGTTGGTTAGCAGTTATCTTGAGCAGTTTCTCGTAGGATAATTTTTGAAGTTATGTGTAGCGTGGTTATAGTTGTTAAATTGCCTCCTGAACTCCTGATGAACTGAGAGCCAGCCGAAGAAAGGTATTGTTTGAGTTTCCTTGTGTTTGATGCACTCTCATCATAGCAAACATTACTTGAGAGGTAATTCGAAAAGAAAAAAAGAGAAGAAAACGCGTCACGTACAGAGAGTTACTCACTTCCTCAGTGGCTCCTACCGGTAGGCGGCTTTTCTTTCTCCTCTTGCTCCTGTCCCTGAATAGTAAAGGTGCCTTTGGCTTTGCTGTATTGATCAGTTGAGAAAGTAAATATTTGTTGGTCTTCGTGGAAGGAAGCCTTGAAGGAGTAGGACGAACCTATCTGGCCTTCCTCTCAAGGGTAGGGCTCTGGTGGGCAGCTTAGGCCCTCGGGCAACCCTCAAGGCCCTTGCCCGGCATGGAAGGGCTCGGACACCGGTTTTACAGATGGGAAAACTGAGGTTCAGGAGGCTTAACCAGGGCCCCTCAGCTCGAAAACAGCCCTGTTGGGGGTAGAGTCCTAACTTTTGATGCCAGCATTGGTGGTGGTAGTGGTCTTCCTTACACCAGAAGTCCTGCCACCGAGCCTGTCAGGTCCTGCCCTGGAGGCCCCTGTTTCCCTAAGGGTCAAATTGTGTTTATGGCTTCTATGAAACCAGTCCAGGCCTGATAAGAGATGGTACCTTGGGCACTTTTATTCCCACTTTTTTTTTTTTCTTTTGGACTTTTAAAGATTTTGTCCATGCTCCAGTATTATTTTTAAGTGGCTTCCTAGCATTCTGGATTGTGGCTGTGGGGGGTGGTGACTTTTTTGTCTGACTTGGTGTCAGGAAGGGTAGTTGTGGTGTTTGGGTTCCTCTCATTTGTTAGTGAAGAATCTGAAGTCTTTCTAAAAGTAGACTTTGTGTCATTCTGAGGGCTTTTCTCCATCAGCGAGGTGCTTACGTGGCCTTGCCTCATTGTAGTTACCTAGGCTGCCTGTATTTGTCTCCCAAGTGTCGGGGGGAGGTGGAATGTGGCTGGAGGGCGACACACCTGACGGTGGTGGTGGTCTCAGCTCACACTCCCAAAGGGGCCTGGGGTCATTAGCACCAGCAGCCCAGGGTGTGACTGTAGATATTGGGGGCTGCAATTTCATTTCTGCTTAGGCATGAAGCAGGGTCATTTTTTTTTTTTTAAACCCTTATTTTAAATAGGGTTTTAAAAAAAACCCCTTATTTTTTAAACCCTTTATTTTCGAGAGAGAGCATGCAAGCAGGGAAGGGGCAGAGAGAGGGGGAGAGAGGATCCCAAGTAGCATCTATGCTGTCAGCACAGAGCCCAGATGCGGGGCTTGAACTCATGAACTGTGACATCATGACTTGAGCTGAAGTCAGACGCTCAAGTGACTGAGCCACCCAGGAGCCCCAGGCCATGTTTTTAAGTGATTACATAGTTTAAAACAGTTTTGAGTTGAAAAGCAGTTTTGCCAAGGATCCACCTGATCCCTCCCTTCAGCCCACCACCAACATAAACGTGTGTGTATGTTTATGTTAATGAATGTGTGGGCCGCTAACGTGTGTTAATTTCTTTTTTCTTTGTTGTAATCTATCAGTAAGTAGCCTTTAAAAAGCTTGTGCTGTAGCACTCCTGGTCAGAAGTTGTTTTTCCTCTTTGTAGTTGCAAAAAAACCCCACAATTTAGATTTTATTTCCAAAAGGAGCAAACTCTTTGACTCCTGAAAAAGAAGAGTGAAAGTTACTTTAAATGATAAAATATGTAAAGCCCTTTTAAGTGGCATAGGGGAAGGGAAGAGAGGGAGGCAAACTGTAAGAGACTCAAATACAGAAAACAACCAGAGGGTTGCTGGAGGGGGGGGGGGGGGTTTGGCTAAATGGATGATGGGTACTCAGGAGGGCACTTGTGATGAACACTGGGTGTTATATGTAAGTGATGAATCTCTAAATTCTACTCTTGAAACCATTATTACACTTCATGTTAACTAACTTGGATTTAAATTAAAAGATAACATAAAAAAATAAGATGGTGAAGTTCTCAGTATTTTTCTACAGGGTGTGTTGCACATATTATTTCTTCATGTTTTAGCCATAGAAGTCAAGGCTGGTGTTGAAACCCCATGGAAATGATTCTTCACTTTGTCCTCTGTGTCAGAGTAGCGATAATTGTGTTTGTTTCTGCTGAGCAGTCTGTGATCATAAAGCTCTTTGAAAACCAGTGGAAGGCCTTCACTTGGTGATCCACTGTAGTGTGAGAGCCCCACCGCTAACTCTGGCCACGTTTCCTGTGTGTAGTCTATTAAAAAGTAATGTGAAACGTGGGGTTGAAGATGGGTCCAGAAATAGGACCCCCCCCCCCCCGCCCCCTCTGGGAAAATACTCTCACTCTCTCCCCCATTGAATTATTATTATTATTAAAAATGTTTTAAAGGCTTTTATTTTTATTTATCTATTAAATTTTTTTTAATGTTTATTTTTGAGAGAGAGGGAGACACAGAATCCAAAGCAGGCTCAAGGCTCTGAGCTGTCCGCACAGAGCCTAACGCAGGGCTCAAACCTATAAACCGTGAGATCATGACCTGAGCCGAAGTCGAACTCTTAACCGACTGAGCCGCTCAGGCACCCTTAATTTTATTTATTTTGAGGGATATAGAGAGCAAGCAGGGGAAGGGCAGAGAGGGAGGGAGAGAGAGAATCCCAAGCAGGCTCTGCACTGTCAGTTCAGAGCCCAGTGCATGGCGCAAACCCACAAATCGCGAGATCATGACCTGAGTCGAAATCAGGAGTCAGACGCCCAACCGACTGAGCCGCCCAGGAGCCCTGGTCCCCCATTAAATTATTGTTAAAGCGAAAGCATATTTGGTCCCACTACTTGAATATAGCTGGGGTTTTTTTTGGTGCCTTTTTTTTTTTTTTTTTTTTTTGCTTATTTTCTTTTATCTGTGCATACATATATTTAAGACATTGCAGTTATACATACACAGGTGCACATTTTATATTTTCCATTCAGAAATGGATCATAGATATCGTCCCCCGTTTCCACGTGATTTGTTTTATCACCTTAACGGACTTACCCTTGCCTCCTCTGTGTAAGGCATGCCTCTTCTGTGGGACACAGAGCTCCAGCCAGAAAGCACAGTCCTGTTTGGCTCTGCTGGTTCGAGTAATCTTGCCACTTTTCTTTTACCTTTGGAAAAAGAAAAGCTTATTCATCATTCCTTCTCCTTTAACTGGATTATTGGAGAGCACTGTTATTGTTATTTAATGTTTTTGTGGTTAATTGCTTTGCTTACATTGATAAGCTGGACCACTGACGAGGTGGTATTGCAAATTCCTGCTGGGCTCCTTATCCCCTGCTGGAGGAGGAGGAGGACAGTGCATATGGACTGGAGCCCCCGCAAAGACTGTGTGTGTGTGCGCATGCCTACACTGGTGTGCACAGTAACTCGACCACAAAACCACTCTCCTTTCTGGGCGTCCTCTAGTCAGTGGGTCAGGCAAATTGTAGGGACCTGAGGGAGGTGAACGGCAGGAATTCTGCCTGGCTGAATTGTATTCTTCTTAGTTGTTCTTCAGATGAAGACTTTATATATGTGATAAGCTTTTCTAGTTTTAAGGTAGCTTTAATATCATGTATGTTTCTTTCCGGTCTTTTGCTTTAACGAAAGGTAATAGGTGATATGGAAACTGGCAGGACCATGGGAGGTACAAACATGGTGACTTAAGATCACTGCTCTGAACAAACATTCACCCCGAATAGGACCAATCTACTTTTTAGCAGTTTCATAGCATATGATTCATGCTGGGTATTCGTGTTTCCTTCCTGTACATGGTGCACACATGAGCGAGGGGCTGCTGGCAGCAGTGGTCTCAGTGTTGAAGTCCGGATGCCTGGCCGCATGGAGTGGCCACGGGGCGGGGGCCACCACAGTCTGTCAGTGCAAAGAGGGGATCACGCCATGTCACTTGCCCTTGTCCTGCCATGCCAGCTGGTTTCAGGTCAGTTTAGATCTTCCCTCTAAAGGAGTTAGGAAAAACGGTTGCGTTTCAGAGACTTGGGGGTTTTGGAACTTGGGATAAGAGACATGAACCTGTACTAGTACCCTTCTATGATACGTATGTTTTTAACGAATAGAAAAATTTGAGAAATACAAGGGAAACGATAAGAGAATTTAGCATTACCGAATTCTGCCGGAACTCGTTTGCCTTTTCTCTTTATTCAAATTTAGAAATTTTTATTTATTGTATGATTGATTGTCTTTATTTGTTTAGCTCTTATGAGCGTGGACATGAAAATGGGTATTGGTGGATAGACATGCAATTAAAGAAGAGGAGGAAGTAGGGACGCCTGGGTGGCTCTGTCGGTTGAGTGTCCGACTTTGGCTCAGGTCATAATCTCACAGTTTGTGAGTTCGAGCCCCGTGGCAGGTTCTGTGCTCACAGCTCGGAGCCAGGAGCCTGTTTCAGATTCTCTGTCTCCCTCTGACCCTCCCCCACTTGTGCTCTTCCTCTCTCTATCAAAAATAAAAATAAAAACATTTAAAAAGAAGAGGAAGTGCTGTCAGATACTGTGTGGTAAAAGTTTTTGCTATTTTAAGATGAAACACTGAAAGTGTAGACTGGCTGGCCATTTGCCTTGTAGCATTTAAAATTTTTTTAAAGTTTTTAAAAAATTTTTTTTAATGTTTATTTTTCAGAGAGAGAAGGAGAACGTGAGTGAGAGAGGGGCAGAGAGACAGGAAGTCAGAGGATCTGAAGTGGGCTCTGCACTGATAGCATAGAGCCCAATGTGGGGCTTGAGCCCAGGAACTGTGATATCATGACCTGAACCAAAGTCAGATGTTTAACCGATTGAGCCACCCAGATGCTCCAAGTTTATTTATTTTGAGAGACAGAGAGAGAGAGGGGGAGAGAATCCCAAGCAGGCCCCACTGTGTCAGCACAGAGCCCGATGCAGGGCTCGAACCCAAGAACCACGAGATCACGACCTGAGCTGAGATCAAGAGTTGGATGCTTAACTGACTGAGCCACCCAGGCGCCCCATGCGTTGTAGTATTTTATAAAACAGAAAAATTTGGTAAGGGATATATTAATATTTTGATTGTAATTTATTGCCATAATCACCACGGTTACAGTTTGATGCAAACAGAAGCAAAATTTTTCATGTGTCAGAAATAAAGTTTAAAATACAGATCTTCACCAAATGCATTTCTGATTTCATTTGTAAGTTTGCTGGTTAGAACGCCTACGTGTTTTCTAATAGAAATGAGTTATAAATGGTGGGTAAATTGTGAGGCTAGGCTAGATAAGCCTAACTGAGCTATAATTTAAGGGTCAAAGTCCTGGTTCTGAAGGCAGGAAGCCAGTTGGTAGAAGACAGCTGGAGGAGAGGGAAGCCTTTTCCTTTCTTTTCTTGGCGTAGGACTGGCCCTGTGCAGGCCAGGGTGGCCTCTTGCAGGGTGCTGGCTCTGTTACTCCCAGGCCCTTTGTCCTCCATCTGTTAACGCCTCCTTGGTACTATGGCTCTGGTATGGGACCTCTTTACTGCACCCCCTGCAATAGGTTTCAGTAGTTTCCAATTAAAGATCCGATTCCTTGTTTTAAAACTGATTTTAGCTGGCTGTTTTAAAACTGATTTTAGGTTTTACTCTGTTAGCCAGAACTAATTTTATACTAGTTGCTACAAGCAGTAGTCCTTGATTGTAGGGAGAAAGTGTGTTACTCTAAGTAGGTACCTAAAATGCAGAGTGTCAGGCAGTGAAAGGTCGATGGCATCTGTAGGCGAAGACGTATGTGCTTGAGGAAGATGGGTCTGCCATGTCATGCGCCGTGCTGGCACTGGAATTGGGAAGGTAAATCATAAGCCCTGTCTTCAGGGAGCTTACATTCTAATAGCAGGGGACATGTATGTACACATGCTTGTCAGTGGGCTCAAGGCAGCTGTAGAAGTGTCAGGCACGGAAACAGCACAAAGGAGGGAGTAATGAAAAACCAGAAGGTGGCAGCTTGAAAATCGATCAAGGAAATGGTGCCCGAGCTCTGTTTGAGACCTGTGAGTCGTTGTGCTCTGAGCTCTGCTGTCCCGGCATCATAGCATTGCCACCCGAGGCCCCAGGGTGGAGGAATGGGTGTTAATCCGCTGTCAGTGGGCAGAGTTCACGAGCTGATTGCCCTGAAGTCAGGAGCAGCTTGCAGTTTTCCGAGGTGGCAGGAGTTTCTTTTGAAAAAGTTGTAATAGATTAAATCCTAGGCCAGAGCTCCAAGTACCTAGCATTTGTTTAATTTTTGACTCTGAATCTCTTTCATGGGTGGTTTAATGGATGTGGCTCCTGGGGTGGATCAGAAAGCAGCTTTCCAATGAGCTGGAGAGCAGAATTCAACAAGCACGTTCACACATTTTAGTCTTTAGTTACACCTGGAAAAATCGGTGTAGAAGCCTCTAGATCAACTAAATAAAGAGCTTTCGTTTTAATCCCCATCGATGATGCTGATTTTCCTGCGGGGCTCCTTACTCCACCTGGTTCAACCTGAGAGGGAATTGGGAAGAATGAAAGCAGTGTTGGGGTGGGTTGTTTGCGGTGATTGCATTGTTAAAATCCTTTTCTTTAATAAGTGTAAAACTTAAGCATGGTAAGATGCCAGTTCCCATGAGAAAAGGATTTTGGAGTTTTATCTAGTTGGTTTACTTAAATCTCTAAGGCTTGATGGTTTAGGTAACTTGGGGGTCTGGAGATGACAATTTATGAAAGTTGCTGGGTTAAATCAGAACTGCTCAGTTTTTTTACTCTATTAGCCAGAACTAATTTTAATAGTTAAAGTGAAATGGCTCATTTTGCAGTTCTGTTCTGTAAAGAGCGGTGGGCAATACGTGTTTTGGGAAAGTGTGGACTCTGGGGGGGAGTGACTGGAACAACAAAGAGACTCATGTTCACAACAAAATTGAGCAGAGGATACAGAGATTTTCCCTTTTGTCTGCTCCCCTCCCCACCGCTGTCACTATCCTGCACCAGATTATATTGGTTGTGATTGATGAGCCTACACTGGGACATCATTATCATCCAAAGTCCTTAGTTGATGTTAGGGCTCGAATAACCGTTGCACATCCTATAGGTTTTAACAAAATGTAATGACATGCATCCGCATTTAGAGTAGAAAGAATAGTTTCACTGCCCTGAAAGCCTCTGTATTTTAAAAACATGTCTTTTTTGGTTCACTGGAATATTTTTTTATCTGTACCCCATTGTCTTCTCATTGGCTTTTTTATTTTCCAACTTGACCAAGTAGTTTCTCTCAGTGTGGGGGAGCCTGGGTTCCTTGGTCTCTGTCATCGTGAAAGCTGCGTGCATTTGGAGTTGTTAAGATGCATGCATCCAAAATTATGTCTTGAGAAGTTAGTGGCTCTTGGCAGCCATCCAGGAACCCAACCCCGGGGAGATTCTAATCGGGGGGGGGGGGGGGCATTCTGCACACTTCCTTTTTGGTTCTCTGCTCCTTCAATTATCTCGTGACTGTTAACAGACATGTTAAGTTAAAGGACACTGAACATGGAGGTATGTATGTCGTACCTTCTCTAAGTAGATCTCCCTTTTTGTTTTGACTCCCTGAAATTTCCCTCATCCCCTCCTTTCCCAGCAGGGTGGGGTGGAAGGACATCTTGACCCAGGGATGGAATTAGGTGCTTTGCAGGTGATTTGCTTCTGAGCCTGTCCTGCCTCCACCTGTGGCCTCATGCCTTCATGTCCTGAGGCTCCATGAAGCTGCCCTCACACTGACCTGTCCTCAGCGTCTCTCATGCTTCTGACCTCGGTTTGGTAGTTAGGGTTTAAACCCCTTCCTATAACTCAGTTTCTGTGGAAGGCTGTTGGGATTGGTACGGAGGGAGAAAAGCCACGGGGTCCCCCCCTTCTCCCCCCCCAAACTAATGTAGATTCCTTTTAAAAAAATTGAGCTATTACAAAATTTAATTTATTTAAAATATTACAGAAGGAATACATAATTAACTGTAAAAAAAATCAAACAATGCAGAATTGTATGGTTTTTATTCCCCGGGGGTAGCTAATGTTGAGGGTTAGGATTCTGTGGTTGCGTTAATTACAAAGGCGGGGCGGGGTGTTCACTCTTCTCCATTCAGAACTGAAGGGGAAGGCTGGGAGTGCCATTTGATGTTTTTTCTTCCCAATCTCAGCAGCTCCATCAGAAATGTCACCAACCGCTAACTAAGACTTCTTAAGCAATCCAGTTTCTGCCAGCACTTAAGTGCTTTTCATAGTCTTGATGAGACGGGAAACTCCTTCCTCAACAGATTTACTGGATGTCTGCGATGTTGAAGCCCCATGCTGGAGGCTGGGGAAGTGGATGAGCTATGCCTGCTCTTAATGTGCTCGCAGCCCATTGTCCTGCAGACATTCTGACATGCCCAGCAAACGCTGGGAGTGCGAGGTGATACTAGTCAAAGTGGGTGAAAGGAAGGAAGCCTTCCTGGAGGAGGTGGCATTTGAGCATGTATCTGAGTAGTTTTTTAAAGTGCTAGTGGGTGAAGGGCATTCCAAGCAGATGGGGTCTTTTCATAGAATTGGCTGTAGTCTGGGGTAACTGGTGTAGATGAGTTAGATTAATGTTTTTTTCTTCTTCCTACCTAAGAAAATGGGAAAGAAAAGGCATTGGAAAGATTTCAGTTTGGAGTAGGGTAAGAGTGCTAAAAAAGGTGACATCTGGGGGTTTCGAGTCAGTTGGTGTCTCCTTAATGGATTGGATAATCCAGATTATCCAAAACTGGCCTAAAGTGGCTTAGGTGGCTTCCTAGTTTGTTTCTGATTTGCTTGGAGGACAGATAACAAGTCGAGATTGGAAAACCTAGGTAGGTCTTGATTTCTACAGGCTGGTCCCAGTATATTACATACATACACGTTTTTGGAAGTTGAACTTAGTCTTTTTTCCTGATTCGGAAGTGTTTTGTTTTGTTTTGTTTTAAATTGGGCTAAAAACACATTGAGGACAGAAGGCTGTATATTTTGCATGCTTACAGTTGGGCCTCTGGAACTAAGCAAAAATACCATGCAAATGAGCATTTTTACCTTTTAAAAAAAATGTTTATTTATTTATTTGGAGAGAGAGGAGACGCAGGATCCGAAGCGGGCTCCGCACTGTCATCGCAAAGCCTGACGTGGGGTCTGATCCCATGAACCGTGAGATGATGGCCTAAGCTGAAACCAAGAGTTGGACACTTGGCCACCTGAGCCACCCAGGCGCCCCCAGTGTTTTTACTTCTGAGCCCAGACCTTTGGGTTGCGTTCACCTGGAAGAAGGCTGGCTGTGTCCCTGAGCTTTCTCAGGAGGCTGGCGTGTGAGGACGCTCAGGTGGATTTCAGCAGCAGTTACGGGTGGCTTGTCTTTTGAGGAGACACAACTATGGGACGGAGGCAGCTCCTATTAAAAAAAAAAAAAAGAAGAAGAAACAAGGAAACTTTCGCCTTCTCTGAAGAGTCTCTTCAGTTGGCAATGACTGTCAGCGTTAGCGATGTGTCATGACTTGGGATGAGAACCGCTTTGAGGTTAGCTGCTGAGGGGGGACCTGCTGCTGTGAGATTCCTGTAGAAAAGTCCAGATCATTAAGTTGAAGAGTTGTAAGAGGTGACTGCCTGCTCTGTGAGGTTACACCAGGCTTCGTGGGGAACAGTGGGTGGCATCAGGCTGATACAGGAAGTTGATCATCTTAGTTTGTGATTAGCTGAAGATATTTCACGTGGTTGGGGTGAAAATCTCCCTTTACCCGAAACCTTTGTGTGTCGCATTGTGGTCATCTACACGGTGTCAGGGCGGGGTTGCCAGTGGAGTTGTGTTAGCAACAGTCCAGTTGCAGAGGCCTCTGAATCGTGACCATTGTGGTCCTAGCCCTGGCTAACAATGGGGGCTTCTCTACTTATCGTTACTTGGGGCTTACCCGAGAGATCCAGATGCGGATTGAAGGCCATACAGTGGACTGAATAGTTTTATTAAGGGGATTAAGCAGTTTATTCATTTTTCTTAGAGAAAGATGTGGCATGCGGGGGCATGGTGGCATGTGTATGTGGCTACTGTGTGTGATTTGAGAGTAAGCCCTTGGGACAGGTCAGCTCCTTGACACCTGCATGATTTATCTTCCCATCTCTAGCCATTAGTGAAGTTCACTGAGTGCCCGTCATCTGCGTTTCAACTACTGCATGTAATTTTAGCAGTTGCGACTCAGAAGAAAAACTCGAGTAGGGCTTCAGGTCAGACTGTAATGGGAACACAGGAGCATTTGTTATATACTGGTTTAAAAAAAATTTTTTTTCATCTGTTATTCTCAGGAAAACTATATTTATGCATTTGTCGTTCCTTTTACAGATGAGTAAACTTAGGCCTGCAGAAATGAGTAGCTAGCAAGAAGCGGAGATGGCTTTGAACCCACGTGCATCTGGCCGTGGGCGCCATATTCTTTTCTTTACACTATGACAAGTTCTCTAGTGGATTGGCCTACTGATCTGGAGAGTTAGGGTTTTCAGTTGAGTTCTCAAGGGAGAAGGGAGGAATTGGTGACCAGGCTCCATTAATGGCATCACCTACTCTGAGGGCTTAGCAGCGGACCGTTGTTCTGTATGACGAATAATTACAGTTTGGGATGGGTTTATTGGAATATTTGGATAGGTGATGGAGGCTGTGATATTGAGATTTAGAAAAGGTTACTTGTACATGTTACGCATTTTTTCAGTTTGTTCAATTGGTCAGAAAGAGTTGGTAATAAGGCCAAGGTTTCTGGGTTGATTGCTGAGTGTATCTGGGACCCTTGCAGAGAAAACGGTGATTCACAATTACGATTTCATCTCCTCCTTTTACCTCCCCACCCCTGTGGCAGACCTATGCAGGAATCAGTGAAGAGGGGTCTCAGTACCAATACTGGAAAACAACACATAGCCAGTGCTCTATTGATGTAAAAAAAAAAAAAATCTGTATCTTTTAAATTTTTTCGATTAAAAAGTGCGTTAAAAAGGGGAGCTGAGACACATGAAGAGTTATTCATGTGTTATGTCAGTTTTGAGTTGAGAAAATCCATCTTGTTGCTTATTTGGGCCTGCTGCTTTGTTCTGGACACATTGTAGAAAGTGAAAAATGGGAATTTGACTTTCCATGATGGCGTGTGTGCTGCCTGCATTTGTGGGATCAGAGATGGGAAGCCCTGTTGTGGGTGCTCATGAGGAAGGTGAGCAAGCAGCCTGCTTACCTTTGGGTTGGTTGAAAGGAGGCCGAGGAGGAGGACGGCAGGCAGCGGGGTGGTGGGTGAGGCCTTCACTGCCCGTGAGCAGTGGTGTTGGCCAGTGGATGGAAGAAAGCCTCTGTTCACCATACTCTTGGCAAACTTAGTCACTTTATAGCAATATCACCCATAGTTTAAGCTTTTTGACAGGTCTGATAATTTTCATCATTCAAAAAAGGAAAGCAAAACCAAAAATACAAAAAAGTCTTTTATAAAATGAATTACTCCAGGGGCGCCTAGGTGGCTCAGTTGGTTAGGCGTCTGACTCTCGGTTTCGGCTCAGGTGATGATCGCAGGGTTCGTGAGTTAGAGTCCCACATCGGGCTTCGCGCTGACAATGCAGAGCCTACTTGGGATTCTCTCTCTCCCCCCCTCTCTCTTTGCCCCTTCCCCGTGCTCGCTCTCTCTCTTGTGTGCATGCTCTCTTTCAAAATAGTAAAAACAAAGTTAAAAAATGAATTACTCCACCATTTGGTTTTTGTAACATTGAGTGGAAAGAAGAGAAGTAGGCCTTTGATAGTGAAGGGTCTCAGATGAGCCATCTGAGATCTGGGACATCTCTGGTGGGAGAACCCAGCGTCACTGGGCAAGGTGATCCGTGCCCTGTGCAGGCCTGCCCTTTATCAGGGGTTCATTGGGAAAGGGGCGTCATACTCCACCTGGGCCCTGCAGCCTCTGAAGCCTTTGCTGCCACTGTTACCTTGCTCTCTGCCTGCAAGTGAGGAGCCACTGTCCTTTTAACTGATCGATTTTGTATATTGAAACTATTTCTCTCATTCTTCAGTGGAACCTAGAATGACAAAGATTTTGAGGGGGGTATTGAATCACACCCATTTCTTAAGAAATTCCTGTGATTTTTCCCAGTTTCTTTCAACTTTCATGTTTCCTTTTTTAGCTTCAGAAGAAACATTGTAATGGGCTTAAAGTAAATGCAAATATAGCAGAAATTAAGTTTTCTTCTTTCAGATGATTTATCTTTTTTAGCCTTTTGCTTTTGTTTATTGGTTCTTTTGGAGAGAATTGTTTAAGAGGAATGGAGTAATTACAGTGTTTGGTGTAATACAGTTCAGGATGTGTAATGTATTATAGGAGCACATTTGCTGCTTTTAGCTTCTTGATTATTGTCCACATTGATTTAGGGTAATGGATTAGAGATGCCCAAAAACTGACCTCTCCCAACCAGAATGGTTTGAGCCAAGCATTCTGGACCATAAACTTAAAATCACCCTAAAGTCAAGTCTGGACTTTCAAAATAAAAAAAAAAAATCTTTTAGGTTATGTATGTATTTGTATTCATTAGAAATGGAAATGTTACAGCTCTGCTTTTTTCTTAGTATAAATTTGTAAAATAAGCTTACTTGTTTTAAGACTTGGGACAATGCAGAAAAACATCAATAAAAAAGCCCATAAACATCCATTGTTAACATTTTAATGTACGTTCTTCTGAAGTCCTTTCTGTGAATCACCCACCCGTCCTGCCACATACAACAAAACCAGAACCATTCTGTATGTACTGTTCTGTAATGTTCTGTTTTTCATATTAAACCGTGGAATGTTTCTGCAGGTGAGCAAACCATTATTTTGAGTGGCTGCTCGGTATTTCATTGTAAGGCTGCAGAATAATTCCTGAAATTAATCCTACGTTGATAACTGCTCAGGTAGTTTGCAACTTAAAAAAAAAAAGGGAAATGCCAATGATTATATGAATCTTTCCACTTACCTAGTTATTTCCTTAAGATATATTGGTAGAAGGACTTTCATTTCTTTTTTTTTTAAATATTTTTAAATGTTTTTATTTAGTTTTGAGAGAGAGAGAGACAGATACCATGTGAGTAGGGGAGGGGCAGAGAGAGAGAGAGAGAGAGAGAGAGAGAGAGACAGAGACAGAGAATCCAAAGCAGGTTCCAGGCTCTGAGCTGTTAGCACAGAGCCCGACGTGGGGCTCGAACCCACAAACTGTGAGATCATGACCTGTGCCGAGGTCAGATGCTTAACAGGCGCCCTGTATTTACTTCTGTTTTTAGGTATGGTTCACGTATGTTGTTGCTTCCCTAGCTAGCACCTTCTCTGATCACGTGTATCTTCTTAGTTCTTCTTTTTAGGTGATTTTTGTTCTCTTTTTCATTGTTTGCCAGCAGTATTTTACTTTTTCTGCTTTTAACATGGATGTTTATTAGGATAATGGCTTTTATTACCTTCAACTGTGGTGACTAGATTTTTTGGGGGGGGGGGGACTAAAAAAAATCTTTAAAGGAGTGTTCTGATTTTCTTTAGTTTTTTTTTTTAATTTTTAATGTTTATTTATTTTTGAGAGAGACAGAGAGCACGAGTGGGGGAGGGGCAGAGAGAGAGGGAGACACAGAATCTGAAACAGGCTCCAGGCTCTGAGCTGTCAGCACAGAGCCCGACATGGGGCTCGAACCCACGGACCTGAGCTGAAGTCGGACACTTAACTGACTGAGCCACCCAGGCGACCCCCCCTTTTTTTTTAAATTTAATTTTACTTAATTTGCAATTCCAGTTAACATACAGTGTCAGTTTCAGGTGTACAGTATAGTAATTCAGCACTTCCATACATCAGCCCCGTCTAGTTTCTTTGAGTCAAGAGAAGTCTTTGAAATGATTCCCCTGCCCGCAGCCTTGGCCCCTGCCATTCCTAGAAAAGAATTTCATGTTCAGAGAAGCCGCTGCTTGCCTGGGGCCCCGCAAGTTGTGGATTGGGTCCCTCCTCTTCCCGCAGCTTGGCTCAGGTGTCCCTCTCTCTACTTGGCAGGCAGTCTTCAGCGTGATGGCTCTTTCCTCCTTCTGTTGGAGGCGGACTTCTCGTGGCATCCTTCATTACCTTCAGTGTGGATCGGAGGAGAGCGGCATAGATGGGCCTTTCGTGGGCTTTGTTTCTCTGGGAGTCTTGTTGCAGTGAGGGTGTGAAGCTTGGGTTCCGTCAGTGTAATCGACCGTGAATTGACGCCCAGATATTCACACTTGGCCAGTCTGCCTGCTGAGCTGTTCTCCTTGGGCATAGGGCCAAGGAGGACCCCGGAGGAAAATGAAGCTTTTGTGCAGCACGTGGTTTGTGTGGCCTAGACAGGTGCGCGGGTGACTGGGTCTCCCAGGTATCCAGCAGGAGATGGCTCACTGCTCTGGTGATGTCCTTTAAAGATGTGCCTGTTGGTTTAAAGCTTCCTTCCATAGTGTTTATTGATGACTTATTCTTTTCCGCTGGCAGGAGATGACAGTATGTCACTGTGGTCTGTAGGGATGGCAGGAGCCCGCCCGACCCAGCTCCGTCCCTGCAACGGGAGCACAACAACTTCCTTATGGAAGGGACCTCGCAGAGGTTACCTCCCTGACTGCGGTCAGAGAATTGAAGAAATACTGAAAAGAAGATAATTTTAAGGAGAAACTTATCATTGGTGCAAGTCTGGAATCTTTCTGTGTCAGAAGCGCAGAAACACTTTTGTATTTCATTTTTTTAAGTTTATTCGTTTTTTGAGAGAGACAGAGCATGAGTGGGGGAGGGGCTGAGAGAGAGGGAGACACAGAATCTGAAGCAGGCTCCAGGCTGCGAGCTGTCAGCACAGAGCCCGACGCGGAGCTCGAACCCACTAACCCCGAAATCATGACCTGAGCTGAAGTCGGACACTTAAACTGCCAAGCCACCCAGGCGTCTCAGGGCATCCTCTTCATTATTTCAGCATAGTATTTTCAGACTTCACCCTTGGAGGTGGGGGATGGCTGGCATTTTCTGTCAGTTGGGAGGTCTGTAAGTCAGGGGTGTCCTTGGACGTGACCTTGGGAATGGAGGGGTGGCTCCTCTCTGCCTTTTCCCTCTTTCCACTGTGAGCAAAGCCACTTCTTTGGCCCCCCTTCTCCCGGGCTGCTGCGTCTAATCTGCTGTGGGTTAGGGACCTTTCTCAGAGTGTGTGTTGTGGACCAGAACGTTCTGAGAGAGGGACTGAGGTCCCCTCCTGGGCAGAGCGGTGCAGGTGAATTCAGGGCTTAGCATTCGTGACCACTATTTCTGTGCTCGGAGCCTTTTTGCGCTTGGAAGCGGAAGGCATTGTGCTTCCTCAGGGTTGAGGTTTCTAAAACCTGACCTCTGAATCAAAGTGGAGTTGCTCTACGGGAACAATTGGGAACAAGCATCAAGCATCGTGCGAGCGTCCCTTAAATCTATGCCCCCTTCATGCCGCAGTCCAGCCCAGGGTGGGGGTGGGGGACTTTGTTGCATTATTCATTTGATTTGCTTTTCAAGTGTTTAGTTCTCTTTTTTGGGAATGCAGCATCTCTGTAGTATCCTTGGGTAGGGATGGATTTCGCTGAAGTGGTGAACTTGTGGAGGGTGGTGTGACTGGCCATTTCTTCTCACTCAGCCAGGGAGCAGAGCCCGGGCCCATCTTTTCTCTCCTCTTACCCTGGTGGCCTTCTGGTGAGGCGACTTTTCCCTCACGCCCCGAGTATTTCCCCTCCTTGAAAAGGGGGTTTGATACACAAAGGTGCCGTGGAAATTAGGAGCCAGGAAACCTGAGTATTTACTTATTGTTAAAATTTGTTTTTTAATGTTTATTTTTGAGAGAGAGAGTGAGCGAGTGAGCATGAGTGGGGGAGGGGCAGAGAGAGGGAGAGAGAGAGAGTCCCAAGCAGGCTCTGCACCGTCAACGCAGAGCCTGATGCTGGGTTTGAACTCACAAACCGTGAGATCATGACCTGAACCGAAGCCAAGAGTCGGACGCTTAACCGACTGAGCCACCCAGGTGCCCCTCAGCTATGTGAGATTTAATGTGTCCGTTTCTTAATCTGAAGTGAACTATTTTTTGTACTCTTGTCTGGAGTCTAAGATGCCGTCTGTATGAGGGGTGTGTGGGATTACTGTGTTATAGTTGAATTGAGCCCAGAATCTATGAGGTGGGCTCGATTTTAGTCACGGTCAATAAAATGCAGGGTGGAGGTTGGAGGAAGTTGGAACCAGCCTCCTTATTTAGTAGAGATTGTTTCTGAGACTATGCAAAGGGTAAGTGTGTTGTTTTTTGTCAGACTTGCTGCCCTTACCTCCTCGACCCCGAGGGTTGGCTGGGAGCGGTCCTTATTCAGCAGCATCGATGTAGGTTTTCATACCTTCCAGAGGGTTGCCTGTTGTAGTCCCTGTTTATACTATTTGAGAATGGCTGACATACCTGCCTCCGCTGGGGTTGGCGGAACGTGGTGCCGGAAAATATTAAATCATGAGAGTTGATCACCTTGTCCAGAAAATAAGGCAGTTTTGTGAACCACCTGAGTCTTCCAGGTGCGATAAGTGGCCTATGATTAGAGGAAATGAACTCATTGAATCTTTATCCCCTCAAAAGATACGGAAACCACAACACAAAGGTTAGGTGAGTCGCCCAAGATCATTAGGCAAATG
Source organism: Panthera uncia (assembly GCF_023721935.1). Classification (NCBI taxonomy): domain Eukaryota; kingdom Metazoa; phylum Chordata; class Mammalia; order Carnivora; family Felidae; genus Panthera; species Panthera uncia. The sequence continues at coordinate 67,115,138 of NW_026057576.1, read as the reverse complement.
TGTGGTAGAGGCGGGCAGGCTTTGAACGAGTTTGTCTCAAAAGCCTACACCCTTAACCACTCACTTCACGTTTCTACCACGAGGAAGTATGTGGTATTTCTCTGTTCAACAACAGGTCGTGGTATGAGATGGTAGGAAGTACATGAGTTCTAGGCCGTGTGGGATACAGTGAGCAAAAACATTTTTCCTCACTGCTGCACTACTTTTGCTACTGTACTGGTTGAGAAAATAAACTCTTGCATTTCCAAGGCAAGGTTAATGTAGTTCTTCCTTAATAATTACGGTCTTTTGAAGCATCCCCTTCTTGGGGACTGTTCACTAGGCAGATAAAATGGCGCAGAGCGCAAGTGAGCCCACAACTTACTTTATCACTTTGCTTGCCGTGTTTAATCCTCTTGGGACAGTATCTGGTGTGTTTATTAAATTGGCTGCTTCTGAGCCAAAAATAAATCTTTCCTGAAGGACGTTAAGATTTTATTTTAGATTCGATTGTAAGTTCCCTGAGCCGCCATCTTTTCGGAATCTGATCCTAAAGATCATGCTCTTCTCCTCTTAACGATCCCGGAAGTTTTCGTGGTAATGCCATAATGAAGACATAAGACAGCCTCTTCTTCTTTTTTTTTTTTTTTTTAACTTCTTTTTTATTTTTTTAATGTTTAGAGTGCGCACATGTGCGAGCAGGGGAGGGACAGAGACGGGGTTAGAGGATCTGAAGTGGGCTGTGCGCTGACAGCAGAGAGCCCAGTGTGGGGCTCGAACTCACGAACCCGTGAGATCACGACCAAAGTCAGACACTTAACCGCCTGAGCCACCCGGGCGCCAAAACCTCTTCTTCTTCTTAAGCTTGGAACAGAGACCGACACTGCTCTTCATAGAGTTGATCAGGATACGTCTTGCTGTTGAGCAGCTTGAAGCTTCATGGATACCCTTGCTTTGTGGCCTGCTGTGGCCCTTGTGTTTGGGGGCAGGTTGGGTGGAAGAGTAGGCAGCAGTGTGAAGTTTTGGGGGATCTGTGGAAGCTATGGAAAACCCCAAAGCTTGTTTGTTTTGTTTTCCAAAAAACCATTCATTTATGGACATCGCCGCACTCCCCTCATGCCAGGTATTGTGCTAGCTGATGAGAGAAGACGAACCGTGGGAAGTCCTTGCCCTCGTAGGCCTCACAGTCCTTTGGGGGACACACGTGAATACAGGTACGCGGTGTGCGATGTGCCTGCGGGATGGGGTGTGTTGTATTTGATCACAAAATGTACTCCCTCGGGTGTACAGTTCAGTGATTTTTTTAGGAACTTTCCCGAGCGGTGCAGCCCTCCCAGTAAGTCAGTAGAGAACATTGTCGTCTCCCCAATATGACCCCTTGTGCTTGATTTACAGTTGACCTCTGTTCCCAGCAGCCCCTACTCTCCTTCGTCTCCATCGCTTTGACTTTTCCGGACACTTCATAGAAGAGAATGCGTGCAGTCTGTGGTTTCTTGTGACTGTCTCCTTTCACTTAGCATGTTTTCGAGGTTCGTGATGTGGCATGTGTTGTCAGTAGCTTGGTCCCTTTTATTGCCGCATAGTGTCCCATTGTACGGATGTGCCTCATTTTGTCTGTCCCTTCACCAGCTGAGGAACATCTAAGCTGTTTCCACTGTTCCAGTGAACATTCGAGTGTGTGTCTTTGTGTGGACCCTTAGGATTTCCACTTCTCTTGGGAGTGGGATTGCTGGGTCGTATGGTGGTCTTGTGTTTAATTTATTGAGAACCTGCCAAACTGCTTTCTGAAGTGGCCATACCATTTTATATCCAACTGGCAATTTAGGGAGGGGCGACCTATTTCCAATAGATTTAATAGACTTACCAGTACATCCAATATAATAATATTGATATTGTTCCATTAACATGGCAAAATGGAGAAAAGCAACAAAAAAATTGTTACATTATTTACCCTTTTAGAGGCATTTTATGGTTGTAGCCCTCTGTACCCACTGAAGAGGTGTGTGCTTCAGGGCAGTGTGATTGGAGTGAACAGAATGGAAATTCAGGGGCATCTGGGTGGCTCAGTCGGTTAAGCATCCGACTCTTGATTTCAGCTCAGGTCATGATCTCATGGTTCGTGGGTTTGAGCCCCGCGTCGTGCTCCGCGCTGACAATGCTGAGCCAGCTTGAGATATTCCCCCTCTCTCTCTGTCTCTCTCTCCCCCCCCTCTCTCCCTCTCTCCCTGCCCCTCCCCGACTCATGCTTGCTTTCAAAATAAATAAACAAACAAACAAAAAAATAATAGAAATTGAGACCAGTGTGCCAGGTGGACTGCAGGCTGAGTTAATATAAACATCTTGTCCTTTCTGTTTCGTTTGGTGGGCGTGAGGATCTGTGGAGCAACTCTTTCTGTAAGTTTTAGTTATTACAGCTTTCCTTTCAGTCAGCACCCAGCCCTGGACTCCTGCGTCTCCTCATTTAATGTTTCTTCTGATATCGTCCCGGAGTCGTGACAGCCGTTGGTAGGACAGAACAAAGTAATACCTTTGCTGTGGTTTCCTCAGTGCTCATGAGTTTTTTTTTTTTTTTTACCTCACCTCGGGTCTGGTGAAGGAGCGAGAAGGGAGGGAGGGCAGGGGCTGTGTGGGAGGGAAGAAAGGTCCACGGAGGGGACAGAGGATGACACAGCGCAGAAAGTGAATAGGATAGGCAACATCTCTGCTCTGGAGCCCAAGGCCAACTTAAGGTGCAGGTAACTGGATAAAGGATGAGAAATATCACCTGGGCCAGACACTGTGCTTTAGGGTCTAACACTTCTTTGTTTACTAAAACCTGAAGTCTGGTGTGGTCCTCCGGAAGGAGATTCTGGAAGTGATGAGGATTTGCTGCATCCCTGTGGATTCGTGACGTTGATGAGGGGCGATGGAAAGCATGTATCTGATGTGACGCTGGAAAACCAGGATGCAGGCTGCCAGTAAAATCTGCATGGTAGGGTCTGCCGGTTGTGAACTTGAACTGAACCTGCAACCAAGTAGCGAGGTATGATGCTGCTGGCTCTCACGCAGCTGGGTGCCAAGTCCCTTCGCGCCGGTGAACCCACTTAACCTCCCACCGCCCCCCAATGCAAGTGCTTTTATTGTCCCCATTTACAGAAGAGGAAACAGAGGTCCACAGCAACTCAGCAGCTTGTTCAGGGTCCCTCCTCAGAGCGGGGGGTCAGATCCAGGCGGTTGGGCTCCACGGTCTGTTAACCGCTGTCGGGATGCAAGGCAGTGGAAATGGACCCAGATGAGGACTAGAAATAGTTATGCTCCTTCTCGCTCCCTGTTGAACATTCCCCAGCAGGGAGCGCAGAGTACAGAGCTGACTGCCTGAAAGCCACCGACGGTCTCCACCTTTAGCATGCAAGCCGGATGGGAGCCGTTGCCTTGTGGCCGGTGACGCCAGGCCCCCGGGCGTGCGTCAGCTGCTGCTTTAACTTAGGAGGGCCTGTCTGCTGCCCCTCTGCTGGCACAGCAGCTGCGGCCTCAAGACCTCTAGGTTGTGCGTTGCTTTCCCCGTTAATTCATGCAGTGGACACGTACGAGGGTCTGCTCCATGCCAGGCAGTGGGCTGCTGTGACCGTCTCCTTCTGTACAGCAGGGGAGGCCGATACAGACTCACGGCCTTGCGCGCTGTTCAGGGCGGGCTGTGCAGCGGAGCGGAGCTGAGAGCTGGCCTACGGTGGAGAAATTGCATGCTAGGTTGAAGGTGTTTGTGTTTGTTATTAGAGGGTGGTTCGTAGATGGGTAGTTCTTTCCCCTTCTCAGCAGTTGTCCCCGACAGGCCTGTCTCCCTGGGACCCCGCCTGGGGACCACGACCCAAAGAGATGCCATCACTGGCACTAACTGTAGAAGTAAATGTCCTTACCGGGTAGTCTGTCCGTCTGAGATGCATCTTTAGGGGTCATGGTGTAGGGCAATAGAACTTGGGCTTTAGAGCTAAACACCACCCCTCTGGCTCTGAGAGCACAAACTCTTTGAGCCTCCGTTGTCTCACCTGTAGGAGTATTTTCTTCAGAGGGTGTGGTGAGGAGATGAGACTAGCCCAAGAGAACAGAGCTCTGGGTACAACGTTACAGGTGCTCACAGGTCATATGTCTCCCTTTCTTTGCCTTTGGGAAGCTAGAGGACCAGCAAAGGGGCATGGCAGTGAGGAGATGGGAGGGTGGGTGTTTCTTGGTTCTGTTGAGGGAGGCATGGAAGTTATCTCTGAGGCCACAGCTTCTGTCCTGCACTGGGAGCACACAGTGGGCGGTAGACAAAGTCTTATGTATTAACTGTCTTGGAGGTCTGACGTGGGGATGGGCAGACTACAGCTGCCCTTGGCCCATTAAAAAAATTTTTTTAAATGTTTGTTTTTGAGAGAGAGAGAGAGACAGAGAGAGAGAGGAAATGAGAACACAGGGAAGGGGCAGAGAGAGAGGGAGACACAGAATCTGAAGCAAGCTCTGGGCTCCAAGCTGTCAACACAGAGCCCGATGTGGGGCTCGAATTCACTAGCCATGAGATCATGACCTGAGCTGAAGTCGGATGCCCAAACGACTGAGCCACCCAGGCGCCCCTAAAAAATTTTTTTTTAAATGTTTATTTTTGAGAGAGAGAGAGACTGAGTGAGAGTGGGGCAGGGGCAGAGAGAGAGGGAGACACAGAATCGGAAGCATGCTCCAGGGTCTGAGCTGCTGGCACAGATCCAGGTGTGAGGCTTTAACCTATGAACCATGAGATCATAACCTGAGCCAGAGTCTTGAGCCAGAGGCTCAACTGACTGAGCTACCCAAGTGCCCGCCACTCCTCTTGGCCCATTTTTGTCAGCTCCTGAGCCAAGATGGTTTTTACATTTTTAAAGAGTTGTTTAAAGAAAAAGGGAAAAGAAGAATATGCAACAGAGACTGTTTGGCCTCCAAAGCTGAGGTGTTTACTGTCTCCTCCTGGAAGCGGTTTGCTGTCCCTGCTCTAGCAAGCTGCCCGCCATCAGGGCCTGAACCCTCCTCAGGATCACACAGGACAGCTGACCTGACAGTTGTCTTACCGGTTGAGTGGGAGCAGCAGGGCTTCTGAGAAACGGGAGATTGGCCAACACTGAATGCACCCTCTGTCACCCTTCCCACCCCTCGTAGGGCTAGAAGAACGCTCGGGGATGCCTTCTGTGTCTCTGGTGGCGGGGTGCCTGTATTCCTACTCGTGACAGATCAACCTTGCTCTTTGCGTTAGCGTTTTTATTTCATCCATTTTCCCCTTCATGCCTCACTCTAAAAGCTGAGGATTTTCAAGTAAGAGGAAATGTGATTATTGATTGAAATATAAATACACCGACAACTATTTGATCTGGTTTTTAGACCAGTCCCCGATGCTAGTTACTGCAAATCTTCTGTAAAATCCAGGTAGGGGGGGATCACCTGCAGAGAATTGGAGGTGACTTCGGATTGCACTCCTCCTGCTCATTGTAGTATTCCGTGGTGACAACCCGAGGGTACACCTTGCCGGCTGGGTTCTGCTCAGCCAGGCATGCTGCCAGCGTGCACTTTCCCACACGGAGGATGACCCTTGATGCGTAGGTAGTGGGGCTTAAGCCGCTTATTAGCTGTGGGGGACTGCGCACAAGTGACTTCGCTTCAGCACCCAACTGCGCTCAGCTGCGTCACGAGGATCATGTTCTCTTTCTCCCTGGGGTGGTGGTGAGGTCTGGAAAGGCATAGTTAGGCGGACCACTTAGCACAGAGCCTGGGGAGTGGGGGAGCTTTGGAAACTGGAGGGGCTGCTGTTTGTCATGGCTTCCAGTAGGGCTCAAGCTTGTTTGCATGGGTCGGTTTCAGTAAAGGAGGTGCCAGCACCCATTCCTCAGTGAGCTCTAGATCATTTATTTGGAATGCATTGTGCGTTTCTCATCGAGTGCTTGCCCAATAAAGCTGTCCTGATTTCAGTCTTTGCCTGGGTGTCTGGGCCTGCTCACCATCCCAGAGAAACCCTAGGCCATCATTGGTCAGCAGGGAGCCTTTGATGGGAGGGAAGTATACCCAGTAACCCCTGGAGGGGGTCAGAGGTTTGTTTTGTGGGGACTCTGGGGCGTAGAGAAGCTCAGCCAGGCCAGGGCTGGCACAAAGATCTGTGACCTGGGCCCTTGTGACCTCAGCTCCCTCTGCGATCAGTCCCCCGGTGGTCCATGGGGTTGTGGATGAGCATTTGGCCCTGGGCAGGTGGTCAGAGCCTCAGACCCTTTTGCTCAGTCTGCACTGAGAAACAGCGTGAGCCCAAGTGGTCTTTTCGGCCTGGACCCTTCCCCTCCCTGGCACACGGGTCTCAGCTTGCCCTCCCTTTCCTAAAAGTGGCATCTCCCTGAGCTCTGAGCTCAGAGTTTCAGACAGTGTTTTCCTAAGGGACAAGTGAGGAGGGATTATTAGGTACTGAGGCCAAAACAGTAGATTCAACTAGATGGTACATTTCCCCCCCCCTCATTTATAATGTTTAAAAAAAACCCCAAACTGGTATTTGCGTTTTTAAAACTTAAGTAGTTTCTACCTTAAGCAAACATCCATTTAAAGAAGAGTAGATACTTGGAACTAGGATTCCCTAAAACTCCTGGTGGTATGGACATGTAGGCCTAGACATGAAAATTCATAGGATTTAACATCTCTTTTTCTCAATTTTCTTTTTTTGCCAAATACTGTAGAATATTTACTCAGTTTCTTCTAGAATATGTGGTTTTTGCAGGGTTGAAATGAAGTGTACAGAATGGGGGAGTAGTGTTTCCCAAGCCAGGCTGTGGGGTAGTTAGTGGCTTTGTGATGGCTTCAGAGAGCTCAGGGGGAGAAGGCCAGGGCTCCCGCCGAGAGAAGGAGGTTCTCTGTTCTGTTCCTGGAGCCAGGCCCCTGAGCGGCTCCTCCTGTGCGTGTTAGTGGATTCAGCGTCATTTCTGCATAAACCTGGGACTCAGGCCTCCGATGACAAAATGGTCTTTCATCAGTTAGCCAGGAATGAGACTTCTTACGAGGATTGGAAAACTCTGTCCGTTCTTTGAGCTGATTGAAACCATTTGCTGTCTAAAGGTCTTTGTGTGGTAAATAAAGGTTTTTATTTTGGAGACCTTAAATTAACCAGCTAGCTAATACACAGAACACCCTTGGGGGCTACAGGTGGAGAAGGGGTTTGCAGGGTTGGCTAGTTACTAGGAGGCTGAAGTCCATGGAGGCTGGGGTGCCAGGGGTGGGGAAGATTGAAAAGCTGAGCCTCGGCGAGATAGCCCAGCCCTGATTGTGTCCCTAGTCACCCTGATGTGATTGCTTCCCGGGTGGGGAAAAGCAGATGGGTGAGGTGGAAGTTCTCCAGGTCCAGTTTGTGCTGTCCCTGCCCCAGACCACTGGTTCTCAGCCTTGGGGGCGCGGTAGAACCTTCTAAGGAGCTTAAAATGTACTGAGGCTGGGGCCCCATCCCCAGAGATTCGGATTTCATGGTCTGGGGCCGGGCTGGCGTGCAGCCCCTGCTGGGATCTTCACCCACACGCAGCGGGGAGGGCCACTGCCTGGAACTCACTGTGGGCTTGCAGGGCAAGGGGGGGGTGGCTGGTCATCTTCACGTCCTTCCCCACCTGCTCTCCTGGCCCTATGTCCTGGTTGGTGTGGCTTTTGCTCCCTTCTGAAGGAGGCTCAGGCCATCTTGGCCCCATTGGGTGGTGAGTCGTTCCTTCCGGCCACAACCTGTTACTTAAGTGGGACACCGTTGTGCAAATTTGTCCTTCCCCCTGCAGAGGAGCCTGGTGTCCTGAATCAGCATTGGGTGTGAAAACCAGAGTCCTAACCAGATACTTCCCCTTATCGAGTCAGAGAGGGGAGCTCAAAATTTCCCTCGTTCTGTTTGTGTCAGAACGCGTCCAGAGTTGGCTGCAGGGGGATCCCCAGTGATCTGATTGTGGGGGGATCTACTAATGTGTGACGATTCAGTTCCTTGAACCAGGATACCCTTCCCAGCAGCGTGCAGGGGGCTTCCCGGGCAAGGGAGCAGGCCAGGCGTGTACCACCAAGTTTCTTTGCTGCTTCCACTCCCAGAATTGAAGGGGATTCAGACATCTCAGAGACTTCTGGTGACAGGATTTCTGGGAAAATACTCATGAAAAGGCATTGGCTTTTTTGGGGTCTTTTTTGGGGGGGCGGTTGGGAGGTTATAGATACTATAGTGGCTTCGTACGTATATATTCCTGTATGCATTCCATAAAAAGGGCAGCTTTTTTCAGATGGGGAGGCATGGGAAAGACCCCGATAAAGAACGAGCTTTAAACTTGATACAAGGGGGAAAGCCTTTACAGGTTAATGGGCGTGAGTAGACAAATTGGCGCATCTTACTCTCCATGCAGAAGGCCTCTTGAAATGTAACGGCTAGATTAATCTGAGGAGATGGGCATTCGGGGCATTTTATTTGCTGGTAATCAGCTCTCAGAGGTCTTATTTGTGAGAAGAATGACTTGTACTAAAAATAGGCTTGTGCAGGTAAGCCATGCTTAAACATGACAGGTTTTCCATCTCTCTTTGGGACCGTGTTGCGTTGTGTTATAAAATGGTATGTTTTCAGTAAGTGTTTTGGCCCGTGTTTTCAGTGATTTCTAAAAAGGTCTCCAAAATCGAGTGTTGTCAGGATGACCTCGCTCGTTCTTCGAAGTGCTCGCGCGCAGCCCACGCCAGCTCCAGCAGAGGGAGCACTAGTCAGCCACCCGTGTGCCACCCTCTCCCTGTTACTTAGGCTAATTTGATCCTCTGACACGGTGGGGAGGTAAATAAATGCTCAAGGCACCGCTGTTCTGTTTTCCTGAGAAGTGAAGAACTTGCTCAAGGTCATGGAGTCACATTGCTGCAGGGGGACATTAGGGTCTTTTTATGCTTTAGGTATTTTGCCACCAGAGCTTGGGAGGCAGGGCTGGAAGTGCTCAAACCTCAGAATCAGGTGGCCTTGAGTTCCAGTTCAGGGTTTGTCACATACCCTGTGTCCTTGGACTAATCACATGACTGCTGCACACCGGTGGGGATACCTCTTTGGGTGCTTAAGTTTTATTTAAAAAATTTTTTTAAATTTATTAGAACGGGTGCAGAGGAGCTGACAGCAGCGAGCCTGATGCGGGGCTCGAACTCACAGAACCGTGAGATCGTGACCTTAGCCGAAGTTGGACGCTCAAGCAGCTGAGTCACCCAGGTGCCCCGGAGTGGGTGCTTACTTTTTCTTAGGGCTTCATTCTGCCCAGGGCACATCCAAGACCAAAGAGTTTCACAGCCTGCGTCTGCAGCTTTCATCTGATCTGCGAAATGAGGGGAGGCCAGGAACTCTGGGATTCTGGTTCCTCTCTGGGTGTCAGAATACAGCTGCCTTATGTGTTCAAATCTTCTGCAGATTGTTTTGCAAGACAGTCTCTTAGGTTCAAGGTTCTGCTCAGGAATTATTAGTAGAATGTCTCATAAATTGTCTAAAAGTAGGTTTCTGTATGGGAACCACATGAACCTGTTGACAAGCTTCCTGGGCGTGCTGTGTCCCCCGGGGCAGTGCCTTTTGCGTCTTTCCTACATTGCAGTATTTCTTCTTTTCCATTTAAAGTTGCTTATGCTCATCTAACTTCGAGTCCCTTCTCCTGAGACTGCCTGTGGAGCAGAGCCAGCCTTCTAGGGTGTCCCATTTTACGGGATTTAGTAGCCACCATTGTAGGGAACTTAAGGTCTTCAGAAGGTTCTCATTGTTGATAGTTCCTAGCACATTTCTTAGACCTCCGAGCCTTTTAATGCTTATTTTGTTAAATTTTTTTTAACGTTTATTCACTTTTGAGAGAGACAGACAGAACACAAGCAGGGAGGGGCAGAGAGTGAGGGAGGCACAAAATCCAAAGCAGGCCCCAGGCTCTGAGCTGTCAGCACAAAGACCTACGTGGAGCTTGGACCCATGAACTGTGAGATCATGACCTGAGCCAAAGTCAGACTCTTAACCGACTGAGCCACCCAGCTACCCTTTTAATGTTTTTTATTTTTTGAGAGAGGGAGGGAGGGAGGGAGGGAGGGAGAGGGAAAGATTGAGAGAGAGAGAGAGATTGTGAGTGGGCAAAGGGCAGAGAAGAGAGGGAGACAGAGAATCCCAAGTAGGTGCTGCACCATCAGTGCAGAGCCTGAGGTGGGGGCTCGAACTCACCTGTGAAATCATGACCTGAACTGAAATCAAGAGTCTGACAACACTTAACTAACTGAGCCCCTCAGGTGGTTGGACCCTCTGGCCTCCTTGGTCAGTGGTTCATTGACCTCCAGGGGGCTGGCCTCCACGCCTTAGGATTTTTGCAGATGCTGCCTTCTCCCTTTCTGACGATGAGCCCTGAGGCCTCCTAGGATTCCCCTGGTCCCTTTCCTGAAGGAGGAGAGGACTGATTCATTACTTTAGTTGATTTTAGCGTAGTGCAGTGGAATGTGCCCTGGTCTGTGAGGTAGGTGATCTGGGCTTTACTTCTGTCTCTAGCTCAAGTGAAAGGCCTCTAAGATACTACTGAATCGTGACCAAGTGTTGTCCGAAAGAGTAGCTCAGGATTAACTACAACAAAAGTGGTTTCTATGAAGTATTTACTGTTCAGCAGATATCATACAAGAAGTTTTTCTTAGGTTCTTTTCTCAGCACCTTAAAAGGTGTAGTATTGCCTCATTTTACAGATGTGGAAACAGGCTTGGGTGGTTCAGTAACTTGCTAGTTAGTAATTTGGCAGAGCAGAGGTCTGAACTCCTGTGTTTGGCCTCCCAAGTGCTTATGGCCCCCTAGGAACCATAGGTTTTGGCAGACGATTTATGTATTGAGAAGGACAGTATCGAGTACCTGTCCGGTAGTTTATTTTGGGTCTCCTCTCTCCAGATCTCCGATAGCTGCCGCTCCAGATGAGAGATTTTGCGAAACAAGCGCAAAGCAGCTGTTCGGCTCATACTGGGTGCGTTCCAAGGCTGTGCCTACACTTCCCTTGTCTCCTCCCTGTAATGCTCTGGATCTGGGCTGGGCTTTTCGAGTGTTTGAGGGTGGCCGAGGCTGCTTTCTAAGGAAGTGTGGATGCTGTCTTGCTGCTCACCTCTTGGCCCGGTTAGTTGGCAAGATTATAAGATACATTCTTCAGCGGTTGATCACAATCTCGAGCAGGAAAACAACCTGTAAAATGTCGTTAATACAGTTTTCAACCCACAGCCTAAAAAAAAAATGTGCTCCCTGGACAAGGAGACCGCTGCCTTTGCTGGAGGGAGCGGTGGGCTTTGAGGGGCACGAAGCAGTAAATGGGAATTTCCTGCCTAGAGCCTGGAAATAGGGGTGGCCTCTCTGGGGCACAAGGAAGAAGGTGTAGAAAGACACAGATTTGAGATTGGGCTTTTTTTCCCCTTCTTCTTCTCAAATATTTTAAGAATTTTTAATAACTTGATTTTTAAATGGCTTAAGACTTACAAGAAGTTGCAGAAAACGCTGTGTAGTCCCAGTGTGCCCTTCACCTCGCCTTCCCAGGTGACTGAATCTTCCAGTGTCAAAACCAGTTAGTTGTTGGCACAGCTGTTCACTCAGGTGCAGGCCTAATTCACTGGTTTTTGCTTGGACTATTTTCTTATGGGGTGTATAGTTCTGTGAAATTTCATCACCACAGTCGCGATGCAGGACTGTTCCATTGCCGCAGAGAGTCTGCCTGTCCCTTCTTTCCCAGCAACCCCGCAGCTATTCTGCGTCACTCTTAATTCTGTCGCTTCCAGGAATGCTCTGTAAGTGGAATCATACACTATGCAGCCCTTGGTGTTTGTAGACCGTGTTGAGAAGGTGGGCGATGGGAGGATCGGTGGGGGTGGGGGCGGAAAAGTGGGGTAAGGAAGGAGCCGTGAGGTTCAGATTTCACAGTTGAGTGTGACTTCGGTCTCCAGATGACGCGTTGTCCTCAGCTGTTCTAAGCGGCAGAGGAAAACCGTGGGCTCTCTGGAAGCTGAAGTCTGCCAACAGGTTTTGGAAGGTTGCGTAGTGGGTCAGTGGGAAGCACACCCGCTGTCGAGCCGGGCAGGGGGCTCCGCGCGGAGAGACGTCTCAGGAGGGTGATGTGTACGGTTTGGAGGGAGGGATGGGAGAGGAGTTGGGGTGCCGGAATTTGCAGCTTTGGCAATGGTAGGCGGTAACACTAGTGGCGCTGGAGCACGGGGTGGCAGAGCTGGGCAGATAGGGAAGGGAAGTGACAGCAGCCAGGGCGGAGGCGGGTTGGGGGTGGGGTGCATCTGGCTGGCACGTAGGTGCGGCTGAGTGCCCGTCGGCTGCCTTGGTGGTGGCCGCCTGGGGTGGTGGTGGGGTGGGGGGGGGGAGTAGGACTCCGAGGCCGAGCTCAGCTGCCAGATGGATGCTTCCCTGGTCCAGAGGTGGGGACGGGGCACGCCTGCCACTGACTCCCCCTCCCCATCCAGCGTTCCCTCTGCCGCTGCACGGGTAGTAATGTAACAAGTAGCAAGCGTTCGAACATATCAAACTTGGCTCCTTTTTCTCTTTCTGGAGAAACAAAGAGAAAAGCTTGGCTTTAACCCAGAGCGGTGTAGTACGGCACGGCTGTGCGAGCGGTCCGTCTAAAGCCAAGGAGCTTTGAAAATTGATTAGTAATGCCAGATGCGTGTTTTGTTGCCAGAAACGATCCAAATAAAACAGCAAGAGCTATTCAGGTTTAAAAATACAGAATACTTGTCATCGTAGAACTATTTTAATGAATTCTCTCGAGGGATTATGAAATACAGTGAATTGTTGCAGAAGCCTGAACTTCAGAAGGACACAGCCCTGCAGCGTCTCAGAGTCTTGGAGTGGGGAGGACGTTGCCCACGTGGCATTTCTTTCCAGAGGAATCTTGAAGGTGCAGGTGGCCTGTGCGACACTACTGCTGTGGACGTGTTTGTTCGTTACAAACCGGGGCTGGTAGGAGATCCTGGCTTTTGGGGTAGCTGGTCACCCTGCAACTTCCAGGTCTTGATCAGTGAGAAACTTCGGTGAAACCATTGACTCTGGATTCACCTGGGGCACTTTCCCTGGTGGCTTTTTGGCTCTTCCCACAATCCTTGAGCCTGAAGGTTTTCTGGGCTTGTGGGGGTAGGGCTTTGGAGCATTTTTGGAGTCCAGACTTGTGTCCAATCCTTGCATCTGAGGGAATGCGTCTTCCAGTTATTTCGGTCCGTTCTCCGGGATCCTGACCTAATATGAGGAAGTACAACACAGGCTCCGGTTTCCCTAGATCTTGTAATTAAAAACAGGCAAGCCGAGGCGTGAGTGCCCAGGAAGGTCCAGGATTTAGCTAAGGTTTAATGGGGCAGGCGGCCTGGTGTCGTTAGGAAGGAACGGTGATGGGAAAGAGAATAAAGCAGCCAGAAGTGGAATCCAAGTGTGGTTTCCCGGACGTTTCTGGACGCAGCGGTGGAGGTTTCGAGGGGGCTGGAGAGCCGGGCCTGGAGAAGAGCCCTCTGCTGGAGAACCTAAGTGCAGGCCTCGTGCTCTCCGTGAGTCACAGTAGTGCTTGTATCTGGAGACGCTGTCATTTCTGCTGTTACTTTTCTATCCCCTTGACCCCTCCCTCAGGAGGAAACAGACTTTTAGATGCTGCTAATGGGGTCATAGGGTTTAGCAAATATGCAAATGAGATTCTTGCTCTTCCATCAGGAGAAGCCTCGCCTTCCTTCATTCCCTCAGAATGAGGGTCTCTAGGTCAGCAGCGTGGGTGGGAATTTTCCTGGACACACCTAACTGGTCTTTCTGAGCGATGAGTCCAGGAGCTGAGGGGTGGGATGTTTCTGTGCAGGCAGGACCCCACCTGGGGCTCCCGGCCACCAACCCCCCCCTCCCCCCACCATGTTGATCCAGGAGAGGCGAGTGCTGGCAGGAGGGTCCCGACCTGCCGCTGCTTCAGAGAAGGCTGTGCCACTGCGTGTCCTGGCTCCTGCCCGCAACCTGGCTGGAACTCCAGCAGTGGGGGCCCTGCTGCCCGTCGGGCAGGTGGCATAGGTGGGTTGAGGCTCTGGCAGGCCTTTCTCATCTGGGATGAAGGCCAGCGCTTTGTTCATCATAAACCTTTCTGAACAGAAAGTCCTCAAGGCGGCTGGCAGAGTGGGCACCTCTTCTACCAGAGAAAGCCACTTTGCTCATAGAACAGATGCTGGCAACAGAATCTTGACGTTCCTCTTTGAACTAGGCCATCGTTGCCACTGGTTTTCTTCTGACTGCGTGATAATGAATTGCCAAAGGGCAAGGAACCTTGCTCGTGTAGTCCCCTGCTGTCACCGAATTAGCAAATGTCTTCCTTCTTACCAGGAACGGTTTGTAGCCTGGTTTACAGCTGCCGACACTGTGGCAGAGAGTGGGGAATGACACCCCACCCTTGAGCAGATGTGAGACAAAGCAGCTGCCTCGGACAGTACGGGCTTCGGGGAAAAGGACTTTGGGGAAGGTGGTCGAAGTGCGGTGTGAACAGCCGTCTTAAACGAGGCCATAGGGAGTTCAGGCGGTGTATTACAATGAAACATCCTCCAGAGTATAGAACATCCATCTGTACCTGCTTCCCTCTCCCAGGATGGACACTTTTCTCCTGCAGTGATCTGTGATCTCTGTTGACTTTGTCACCTATCGTTGTGTGACATCACCTTAGAACTTTGGTCCTAAAACAGCGATGATTTAGTGTTTCTCATGATTCCTGGCATTGACTAAGGGTGGCGGTGGGCCAGGGGGTGGGGGTGGGGGGGTCCTGCAGGCCTCGTCTGGGCTCATTCACATGTCTGTGGTCAGCTGGAGAACTGGCTGGCTGCAGTTGGCCTGGGTGTGAGGCTAGTGACTTCTTCATGTGACCTCTTCCGCAGGCTAGCCCAGGCCCATTTTTGTGCTGACGGAGGCATTGCAAGAGGGCAAGGCAAACACTGCAGGGCCTCTTAAGGTTTGACCTTGGAAATAGCACAGCATCACAGGAAATCCTCAAGGCCAGTCCCGGTTCAAGCCACCTCTTGGTGGGAGCGAGTGGTATAATGGCTTTGGGGTGTGGACATAGGAGGATGGAGTTGTTACTGGAATTACCAGCTTGCCTCTGTCCCTAAGGATTCGTGTCCCTCACACCTGTAGGACATATTCCTCTCCCATTTTTGCTCGTCCTTTGTGGCACAGCATCGGCCTGAAAATCTGTGCCCTGCCTGCCTCAGCTAAGGATGGTTGCAGCAGGGCCACTAGGTTATAGTTCCTTAGGTATGGTTCCTCTTTTTTTTTTTTTAAGTTTATTTTTGAGAGAGATAGAGCACAAGCAGGGGAGGGGCAGAGAGAGGGGGAGACACGGAATCTGAAGCAGGCTCCAGGCTCTGAGCGGTCAGCACAGAGCCTGACACAGGACTTGAACTCAAGAACCGCGAGGTCACGACTTGAGCCGAAGTCAGATGCTCAACCGACTGAGTCCCCCAGGTGCCCCTAGGTCTGGCTCCTCTTGATTCAGAGAGCTGTGAATTGAAAAGACACCCCCCAAAAACAAACACACAAACATGGCAAGGTGGGAACAAGGTAACTGTTCAAAGAGGAGGGGGGCGGTAGTGAGCAGCATACAGCAGTAAACTGTCCCCAGCAGCTCTGGGGTCTAGCCCAGCACATGCCGTCTGGGCATCAGTTGTGGTGTCAGTCATTGGTGGTGAGTAACCAGCCCACCAAAGCTGGTTGGTTCAAAACAGCAGATTTATTACATCTCATGATTCTGTGGGTTGACTGGGCAATGGACTGGCCTCTACTGGGTGCTGTCAGGTGGTTGCAGGGAGCAGGTGGCCGGGACTGAGGCTGGATGGCGGAGAGTGATCTGACCTTGTCTGCGTGCAGAGGCTGAAGCGGGTCCCTCCCACATGCTTCCATTCCCAGCCTCGCTGGCCGGCCCTTTTGGGGCCTAGGTTTAGAAATCACATTCTGTTGCCAGAACAGGGGTCTGGATCCGCCCAGATTCCGGGATGGGGATGTGGGCTCTCTCTTGCTGGGAGGAGTGCCAGTCACATCGTAGAGGGGCGTGAACATAGACGTGATGAATTGTTTGGTTATTTTGGTAGTAGGCTCCCACGCCATCATCCCTTCCATTGTAGGAGTTTGGATACGTTTTTGTTGGCTTCGTTTTCTATTAATTCTTGAAAAGGAAATGTCACTGTTTTTTCTTAGTCTGGGGGTGGGAGACTTAGCAGAGGGTTGTCAGGTTAGATAACCTAAAACAAGTCACATCTTCGTGGCACATCACCTTGTCAAGGCTGCTCTCCTTCTTTCCCCAGATTTCCTGACCGTTGTGGTTCTGTATCACCTGGGCACACTCCGATTCTTGGGCCCCACACCAGATTTGCTGAACCAGAAATTCCAGGGGTGGGCCAGACAGCCTGTGCTCTAACATGCCTGCCAGGTGATTCTGATGCCCCTGAGACTTGAGAATCACTGTTCCTGCAGATTCGTTTTTGTTTTTTAATTTTTAAAAAATGTTTATTTATTTTTGAGAGAGAGAGAGAGTGTGTGTGTGTGTGAGAGAGAGAGAGAGAGAGAGAGCAGGGGAGGGGCAGAGAGAGAGGGAGACACAGAGTCTGAAGCAGGCTCCAGACTCTGAGGTGTCAGCACAGAGCCTGATGTGGGGATGCGGGGCTCGAACTCACCAACCGTGAGATCATGACCTGAGCTGAAGTCGGCCGCTTAACTGAGGCACCCAGGTGCCCCCATTCCTGCAAATTCTTACTGCCACTTCCCTACCCTTGTAAGCCAGAGATATGGCCCCCCTCCCCTAATTTCTTGGACTCTGTCCCTGTCCGAATTAGGGTATTCTTCGTAGTATCTACTCCCCCTAGATTGTGTTTGTGTCAGTGTAAGGCTGGGGCTTTCTTATTACTCAGGGGACCTTTATTGGCCAGCAGTCATTGTGCCCGGGCATGTGGGCACAGCAGTGAAAAACATGGTCCCTCAGTTCCTTCAGCTTATGGTCTGGTGAAGGAGCTAGTGTGCTCTGGGGGGACGGCCAGTTCAGTAGGGCGATGACAAATTCAGTTCACATATGTTGTGCTTGAGATGTCCAGGTAGAAATATGTATCTAGTAACTGATCCGAGGAATTAAAATTCAAAAGGCGAGGCTGGCGCTAGCAATTTGAAAGGTACCATATACACGATAGTTTAAAAACAGCTCTTCCTCAAAGGTGTTGGGGTTTTTTAAAAACATGGATTGTGTACTCTTGCCCCCGTGTATGACTGAGAATGTTTTGGGGATCTCCCAAGCATCCCAGGTAATTCTGACCAGCCGGATTTGGGGAACCTGGTATCAAACCTTGAAACTATACTGGGAGAACAAGTAGAGAAGGGCTGGGAGGCCAGCGTGGAGCCACGGGGAGAATACCTGTGATTCGGCCGCGTGGGTAGAGTCTGTGGGAAGACTCCTCTGGAACTAGGGCCTGGGGAGGAGACGAGTGGAGGGCAGGGTTTAGATACCAGGGGACTGGAAAGTTCCCAGAGGGAGGGCTTCGTGGAGGAGGTTCAGATCTGGCACTGGGCCACCCGAAGCCAGAGCCAGACTGCAGCGGTGACCCGCGAGGGGCGGGGCGCCTGGCTGGTCCCGGGGACTTGCAGGGAACTCTCACGGAAGGAGAGAGTGGAGGAGGAGGGTGACCAGAGAAGCCAGGTGGTTTTGTTTTTGTTTTTGTTTCCTTTTAATGGGAGAAACTGGATCCGTCCGCCAAGGGCGAAGGGTCTGTAGAGAGGGCTGAACGGAAGAGGGAGCGACGAAGGGGGCTGCTGATGAAGCCACATCCTGGGGGACAGAAGGATGGACTCAAAAGCTCAGCGTTTAGGATTGGCCTTGAGGAAAAGGAGGGCCACCCCCCCTCATCGTGGAGGGAAGGAGGTAAGGGAGGGGTTTGCAAACAGGGGTTTCTAGCTGCTGTAAATGGACGTGGTCTCTCTCCTGTTCCTTTTTCCTGGTGACCGCAGGATGCGTTTCTTGCTTCCTTTGCTCATTTTTACTGAGAGGGTTGGTGGGTTTTGTGAGCTTTTACAGTTTGGTGTGCATTCTCAGAAACGGGACCTCTCTGGGGTCCCTGAGACCACCCACGACCGTCAGTTTGCCCAGGCGTTACTGGGGTACGTGATTTCCACAGGGCTCACGCTGGCACAGCAGCATCTCCACATCGGGGCCCGGCTGGATGGGCTCCAGCTCGTGCTTGGAACTCTTTGTGTTTCCCTGTGGGAACAAGTTACCAGTTAGCGCCTGGTTAGCCCGCAGAGCTCGTCCCACAGTGCCGCCGAAATGCTGTGATTCTGTGTCTCCCCTCTTTACTCGCTGCCCCCCCATACGTCCTCTCCTTGTGCCTGTTACTCTCCCGCCTCTTTAGCCCCCCTCCTTCCCCATCTTACTCCCTTTTCCATATTTCAGTTTCTTACAAGGACTGGGAGACTTTGAGGGGGGGCCCGGTGTCCTCTTGCTCACGTACACCGAGGGAAGGTGTTTAAGGTGGCGGCTCGCCCGGTCCTCTCCTGCTCTGTGGGGTTTCAGGTGATGCCAGCAGCGTTTTGGGCTTGGCAGTTCCTTGTGCCAAGATATGCAGCATCCTCAGGTCTCCTTGCTGAATGTCAGTCTCGCCCCTCGGTTTGTGACAAACACTGCCTCATACCATTTCCAGACATCCCCTGGGGATGACAGTGTGTTGCCCATTGAGAATTCAGCTGCTCATACCTCTGTGGTCAGGAAGCCGTTAGGATGGGTGCCAGAGTCCCTACATCTGGGCCCCTTGGAAACGTACGCTGTGTGTGTTCGTGCGATCCTGTTGGTGGTTAAGAGCTTTCGCAGCGATTTCAAGGAGGTAATGTTAACAAGACAAAAGAAATCAGGTTCTTTGTGTTTTCTGGGATCTGGTTAAAATATTTAGGCTATAAGTGAAGATGCATAGGACTGTGTTTGTTGGACTTTAAAACATGGCCTCTTAGGAAACGATTAAGTACTACTTAACCTAAATTTAGTATATACCAACCTGCACTTAGAAATTTTGAGCGGGGGGGAAGGAAGGAAGAAAAGTGGAATATTTGCTTAAACAAGAGTGTTTTTCAATAAATCCATATATCATAATATGTTCAAATAAGTGTTTGGGTTTTTATTTAATTATGCAAATGCTGGAGCCTTTCCCAGTTGTTATAATCTGGGTTATTCTTATTTGCACACTTGCCGTGTTTCGTAGAGGTGAGGCTTAGAAGTCTCTGTGTCCCGAATGTGAGGAACTGTGCTCACAACCAGCGTGACCCTTAAGAAAATGGATCAGTCCTTGGAAGACCGTGTTGTGTATGTTATGAGTAAAAGGAAAAATCAGTCCCCATACTGTGAGTTATTGAAGTCTCCCTTCTTTTCCTTCTCTTCTACAGAACCTGAAAGCAGATCCAGAAGAGCTTTTTACAAAACTGGAGAAAATTGGAAAGGGCTCTTTTGGTGAGGTGTTCAAAGGCATTGACCTTCGGACTCAGAAAGTGGTTGCCATAAAAATCATTGATCTGGAAGAAGCTGAAGATGAGATAGAGGACATTCAACAAGAAATCACAGTGCTGAGTCAGTGTGACAGTCCATACGTAACCAAATATTATGGATCCTACCTGAAGGTAAGGCCTGAAAATAAGAGCGTGATTTTCCGTGACGCAGCGCTTGACCGGGCTGGAGTGGCGTACATAAAGGTCGTCAGTAGCACAGCAGGCTTTCAGAGGAAGGAGAAATGTTCTGACCTTAGCAGTCAAAAGAACCTGGCGTCGACAGTTTTATCATCTTAAATGTCACCTATAGAAATATATTCTGGTTAAAGCATGTGTTGAAATTCCCTTTCAAACAGGAAAGCGTATTTTTGAGCAGGACTTGGTCACCAGAGACACATTGATTATGAAGGTATTGTAACTGACAACCATGAATTTACCTAATTTTAGCATGGTGAAAACTCGTGCTAACCTAAGAATATTAGCCTTTTGATAGTCTCACTGATCAACTGTAGTTTAATGCTGTTTTAAATAACTGCTGGAACTGATAATATTTTGTGAACTACTTTATCTATATTTGACTTTGAAGAATTCTAGGGAAGTAAATAATTACTTAAAAGAGTTGTGATACAGTACTACAAATTGTCCTTGATTTCACCTTGTTCTGTAAGTAGGAAAAAGAAGAGCATTAAAAATCGTTTTCCAGTCTGGCATGGAACCATTTTAGATGTTGTAGGGCACTCCTGCCGCCCCGCTGAGAAAGTAGAAGACTGTCGCTTGTGTTTCGGCTTCCTTGGCCTGTGCCTGTTTACTGACCTTAGCAGTATCTTCCCAGACGGAGTTTTGGAAATGTTTAAGAATTGGTGAACAAAAATTCTAAAATAACCCTTGGGGAAACCAACACTTCCTAGGTAGAAAGAACTACTTCCTGAGAGAGGCAGCGGTGAGCCCAGATAACGCACGGCTGTGCTTCCTCCTGCCCTGGGTTTATCCTCTAAAATCTTCATGGGGTCGCGTGCACAGTACACGCTTTGATTTTGCGGAAATGTGATAATAAGGTATAAGCGGAAGGATGGCCAACTTGAGAACCATCGATTCACTTAAAATGAATATTTAATGAAATAAAAATTGAGCAGTAATCCAGTTTTCTTATTTTGGCAATATGGCGTAGGTCCAATGGCAAAGGATGGCCCGGAGGATGGTCGTAGGTCAAATGCAGCATTTTGAAATGGAAAGATTTAAGTTTTGGAGTCCTGTGTCTTGGACTTGTATCTTGTCTTCGTGTATGGCCTTGAGCAAGTTTGTTTTTTAAAAAAATTCCCTGCTTCCTCCTTTGTAAAATGGAAAATTATGGTATATACATTTCACGGTTGCAAAGATTAAATGGTATCAAGACCGTGTAAAAATAACCTACCATGTGGTAGGTACTTAATGAGTGTTCGTTTCCTTCCTTAATTGATGAATTTATTCATACCTCATCTCTGAAGTAATCTAGCAGTGAAGGACATGCTCACTGAGGTCAAAGCAAGGAGGAGGAAGGACCCCAGTGATGGCAGTGAATGTTGTATGTGTGTGTGTGGGTGGGTGCACATCCATTTTCGGTCTCGAGAGGGCAGGAAGGGAAGCACTATATGTTTTGATTCTCTTCCAAGGGAACACATGTGACTTGCATACGAGAAAGCAAAGGTCTTCTTGATCTTAAATTTCTACTGCGAAAAAACAAATAAAGAAACTCAACTTGAACTCTGCTGTATCACATAATATCCTTTGTGAAATGACTTCAACAGTAGTTTTATAGTAAATTCAGAGTTGGGTTTCCTGTGGTATGCTGGTATTGTATTTTAATATGAATTATGGTACCTTTGGCAAAGGCAGGGTTGAAGATTCTCACAGATTTTTGGTGATTTATGCCAGCTATGGAAATAAAGGATCAGTGGTTCAAAAGTTATCTTTTCAACCTCAGTTCTCCAGCAAAATTTTTACTGGAATAGATTGCTTTATTATGGCCAAACATGGTGTTCACTGTACATATTTAGAGATTCCATCTGGTATGTCCTGTTCTTGCCTAAGTCACTAATTCTAGAGCATCCATTCCAAGTCAGCCTAACCTTGATCTAGAGTTGCCCAGTAAATTTGTTTGGTTAGCATAATGCCAGCTGCTAGAATAACCTCCCACATTTCTAATAGCGCACATCTGACAGAAGTTTATTTCTTGTTCCCTGGTAGTCCTGATTGATGAGTGGTTTTCCTCCAGTTTTGTAGGAATCCTAGTTTCTTCTGTTTTGTTCTTCCTTCCGTCTTCCATACATGGCTGTGCTCGTCTGCCTTAAGTCATCGTGAGGGCCAAAATGGAGGCTCCCGTGAGAAGTGTCCATGTGCCCAGGCCTAGATAAAGAGCACATTCTTCCTGCCCACATTCCCCTGGCCAGAACGCCACCACGCTGCCACACCTGACTCTGGAGAGGCTGGCAAATGGCGTCTCATCATGTGCGTCATGGAACAGGCAATGGGCTTGGTGCTCAAAGTCACTTACTCTGTAAAGGAAGTGAAGTAACTCATGGAGTGATTTTTTTCCACTGACTGTCTTCAGACAGTATGAAAAATTTGGATAACTTTGTCTAGAGTGTCTTATATTTTACTAGGCAGATTGTCTTTTAGAGACTATAACTGCCTCAAGAATGCCAAAAATAATAATCACCACCGTGAAACCTTGATTTCTTAAACCGTATAAAAGATGGATGATTCTGTCTAATTGAAAACATAAGGGACTTCTCTAGTTAAACAATATTGGCTGTTGTAAGTTGGGCAGAACACGAGTCCAGACCTGTGACTCTGTCTGCTGGTTCTCGTATAACAGAGTTTCATGAAGTTCTTTGGCCCAGGGAAGACGCTCAGTGACAAGCCAGAGGCTCTTCTATCATCTCGGTAGGCTCATGAAGTTTAAGTTTGTATAGTCCTAACTGTCCAGTCAGATACAAAATAAATCGACACAAAAGACGAATGGGTCAATGGGTCTTTGACACTAAGTTGAAAATTCCTGTGCTCTCTGGTTTTTGTTGCCCTTTTAAAAGCTCCCCATGGCATTCAGAGGTAATATTCTTATTAGTTCCTTAAGTGGTGATGGGAGAGGGCCTTCGACTTCACCTGGTGTGAAGGACTTTCACATACCAAGATGGGGCAAAGAAGAAATGAGCAGAAACTAGTTTCGTCCTACTGGGTTAGCATTCAGAGGTCTCTAACTGTGTCAGTTTCAATCATCCGGTCCAGAAAAAGAGATTAAGAACAATAGGTAAGTAGTGGTCTGAATATACTGAATGTTACCAAAGATGAGGTGAGTGGAGTTGATTTCCACTTGGTGGCTGGGATCAAATCACAGAGCTTCAGTGTGGTGTGGCAAGTTTCCCCCCCAAAGACTGAAAACAAAAACAAGGTCAGATGAAGGAGCAGAGGGAATTAATTTCAGCAGTGAGAACTTGAGTTTCTTTTGATGAATCTGACGCCTGGATGGGTCCTTAAAGGGTATTACTACACACCAAAGAAGATCTTCCTTTGTTGTAGTTTAGGGGTTTAATGTTAGGGAGATTAAACCAGTGAGGATATTTAATTAACCAGAAGCTTCTGTGTCCCAGCCATAAACCACTGGAATCTTAGGTCACAAAAATACTATCCTCAAGGTCATAATAAAACTGTGTGTGTGCATGCATATGTGTGTGTGCAGGGGGTGATCTGGTTGGTGTGCAGAGAGAGAATTGTTTGGTTTTTTAGTTAGGCAGTAAGGGCACAGTAGGATCTTAACAGGGCATGATGATGTCACATAGGATTCTAAGCCTCTCTTCTTCTTTTGCAGTCGTTACAATTTCTACTTATTCTTTTTAGCTGTATAGATCTCTCAGGTGTTTTGTTTTGTTTTGCAGAGATAGGCAGATTATTAGAATCTCCACTTTGAGATTCACTTGGAATCAAAGCCAGGGTTTTAGTCTTGGATCCTAGCATAGGTACTCGACTGTCAGGGTTTTTTTCTCCAGGCTGCTGACTTCCTGAGGATGAAAGACAGAAACGTAACAGTTATCTTGCAGGATTACTGATCAAGATTGAGAACATATAGATAAAGTGCCTGGCATATAGGAGACTTTTAGCAAGTGATGACTTAATTATTTTTTATTATTAAAAAATTTTTTTAATGTGTATTCATTTTTGAGGGAGGGAGGGAGGGAGGCAGGTGCTGAGAGACAGGGAGACATAGAATCTGAAGCAGGCTCCAGGCTCTGAGGTGTCAGCACAGAGCCCGATGTGGGGCTCGAACTCCCAAACTGCGAGATCATGACCTGAGCTGAAGTCAGACGCTTAACCGACTGAGCCACCCAGGCGCCCCTTAATTATTTTTTTAATAAGAGATAAGATATCTGTGCCAGATGCTTCAAAATTCTAAAAATCAGTTTTGTCATTTTCTTTTATAATAAATTAGTACTCTCAAACATCAAGCCAGCGTAACCAGAGCAAATCAAGTGCAAGGCAAAAAAATCTAGAAAACAGAAAAGCTGTGTTTATCTTAGTTGTTTTTGTTGTAGTATTGATGCTAAGGAAACGTGTCCATGGAGTAGTCGTCTAATGTGGATTCAGATCCCCAACGGAAGAGTTAGGTTTTTCTTCAGTTCCTAAAATTTTTTTGGGTAGTTTTACTCATCAGATTCACTAGAAAACTAATATGGAAAAGTCCCCTGATGAGTTTTAGAAAATTGACTACTCTGTGTAAATACAAATTCTGCTGGTAAAAGGATTGGCTGTGTCATGTACCTTACAAGTACACTTTGCAGTAATTTTTTAAGGGTTAAATTATTTTGACTTAAAATTTTTTTTATTAAAATTTTAAAAAATATTTATTTATTTTTGAGAATGGGGGGAGGTACAGAGAGCGAGAGAGAGGGAGACATGGAATCCGAAGCAGGCTCCAGGCTCTGAGCTGTCAGCGCAGCCTGACTCGGGGTTTGAACCCACAAACTGAGATCACGACCTGAGCCAAAGTCGTCGGATGCTCGACTGACTGAGCCACCCGGGCACCCCATTTTGATTTCTCATGTCTCTTTTTTTCTTCTTTCTTTTCCAAGGGGCGAATAGTAGCTCCTGATGAAATAGAAAAACCAATCATTTTGCCTTTAGGAAAAGAAGTAAAAGAAAAACGTATATTAATAGTGGTGTGTTTGTGAATGAGGCTGCTGGGTAGGCTACCATCCACCCACTTCTTAGGACTCCTTGTCCCAGTGTGACTGCTAATCGCCTCTCCCTTGACTTTCAGACACATCCAAGTTTAGATAACATAATCAGCCCATTACGCTTTATCTCCAGAAAGAAAACAAAACAAAACTGCAGTCTCTTGCTTCCCTGTATTGTATTATAATTTCATGATCTTTTTATCTCAGAGAAGAAATATTAATGTTGCTACATGATAATAAACATACCTGTTGGGACAGGTCCGAATTTATCTTTACTCACACTTTTTCCCAAACTGCCCCATGGTAGATCCTGCTTTTGTTTTGACCTGGTTTCTGACATAGTTAGGAACACAGATGGGTTATTCAGTTTTGGGAAGCATTTGCGTTCAACATATATGCCTGGTACGGGTACAAACTCTCCTGCGCTGCAGGAATTCTCATTCAAGTGCATGGATTCCTTCTCGCTCATGTCTTCCCCACCCCTGAAGGCAGACGGTCCTGGCACATTCTCCTGGAGGTACAGAAAATAAGATACTATTGGTACAGTATGTGAGACGTGATTTGCAGCTTAATTGAACTTGAGTCAAAAAGGCAGATTTAAAGGGCCAGAGAAGAGAGCCAGGACTCCTGTTTGGAGAAGTCCCTACAGAGCGCGGGACTTTCTGTGGTTGTGACAAAGAGCATGTGACATTGGGGCCCAGCCACCTAAATACGGTTCTTGCTGTACCTCTCACCAGCTGCCCCATCATGTACCCGCCCACACTTGACGGTACCTGCGGCCATGTCTGGAGACGTTTTAGTTGTTGTTACTGGGGGATGCTGCTGCTGGCCTCTGGCAGGGGGTGTGCACCAGGGATGCTGCTACATGCCCTGCACTGCACGGGGACAGCCCCCACGGCAAAGAATCACATGGCCCATGCGCCCATAGTGCCAGTGGTGAGAAAATGCTGCCCCGTGGAATGAACGGCCATCTTTTGTCTCCGGATGTATAGGTAGAAGGGATGGTATTTCTAGGGCTGGCATTGAGATTCTTGGAAATATCCTAAGGGGCATTTTGGACAGAGAGTCTCAGAGACCGTGATTATGCCTGTGTGATTTTTATGGCCAGACCAGATTTTTGGGTTTTGTGAGCATCACCAGCAGGAGGTGTCCAAATTCGGGACAGTGACTTTATACGGCTTTGTATGCTAGGCTAAACTGTGTAGTGTCAGTGTTTTGGGGACAGTGGTATCCGAAAGATGCTTTTCTGGGTGACTTTTGTTCTGATAGAAGACAGGACAAAGGCTGTAGGATTCCTCAGGACATTATGGGCCAAAGAAGCTTGTTCCCAGCAGGTATCATTTACCTAAATACTGTCTCTGAGCCTTTCTAGTCCAGTGTCCATTATATAAACTCTGCTGTTTTTAAACAAAGCAGTGGAGAGCAGTGCTGGTCTGGTTTCCCAGGGATGCAGTTCACCAGAGTGAGAGGAAGAAGTCCTTCCCCTCACTGACGGGTGTCTTCATGGGAAGTGTGAGTCTTCCTTGAGCACTTGCGGGCTTACTGCAAAATTCATATCCCTGGGACATTAATTAATATCTGGACTAGTGCTGGATAACAGGAGGCCCTCATCTTTTTAACATTTTCCATGTTTTCTGGCAGATTGATGACAACCAAGGTCAGAAGTTAATGCATGGAAAAGCAAGTGAGATGCTGTTATCTTGGTTACTTTCTTTCCTTTTTTATTGGTGTATCGTAAGATGTTTTTAATTTTTTAACCCTTTTTGGTCACTTCTTTAAAGTTTATTTTTGAGAGAGAGAGAGAGAGAGAGATCACATAAGCGAGGGAAGAACAGACACACACACACACACACACACACACACACACACACACACAAACACACACAGAATCCGAAGCAGGCTCCAGGCTCTGAGCTGTCACTGCAGAACCCAATACGGGGCTCGAACCCAGGAACTGCAAGACCATGACCTGAGCTGAAGTCGGATGTCTAACCGACTGAGTCACCCAGGCGCTCTTTGGCCTCTGTTGTTTTTAAACCAGGAGCATCATTCTTGGTGCTAAGGCAGAGATCTTACTATAGCCTCTCTGAGCTTTAGGCTAACTGCCTAACCAATCAAGTGGCCTGTTTTATTCTGTTAAATCAAGCTTTGGTCATTTTCTTACTGGATTTCTTTTCACCTTTTCCATTTGGAGCTTTTTTTTTCCCCCTATTTTTCAGTTTGTGGCACCATCGTCATTGATCTGTGTAAGACCCTGGTCTGTTCTGACTTGCTACGTTTCCTCCTTCATCCCCACTGCCTTTTTCTTTTGTAGCATAGGTTTTGATATGTCTTAGGATACATGTGTCTTCAATAGATAAACATTTTATGTACTGTGTATGAGTTTATTTTTCCCGATCACAGTTATTTTTCAAAATTTGCACAGTGAAAACTTTTTTGGATGTATAATTCTTACAGTTCTGTGCATCTTTACAGGCATATGGCTTCTTACAACCACCACGCATGGGGCACAGAACAATCCCAGTATCCCAAAGAATTCCCGACCCATCCCTCACCTCAACTCCTGGCATCCATTGATCTGTTTGTTGCCCCTGTGATTTGCATTTTCCAGAGCATCATATAAATGGAATCACACACCTTTGTTACTGGCTTCTTGCAGTTAGCATAATGCATTTGGGATTAATCCGTGTTTGTGCATGTTATCAGTTGTCTGTGCTTCTGTATTGTTGAGTGGCATACTATTGTAATGATGTGCCATATTGGCCTGTCGAAGGGCAGTTGGGTGGTTTCCAGATTTTGGCGGTTGTGAATAACATTGCTGTAAACATTCACATACAGTTTTTATATGAACATAAGTTTTCCTTTCACAAGGGTAAATACTAGAAGTAGGATTGCTGGGTCATATGGTAAGTGTATGTTTGATTTTCTACAGTGACTGTACCTTTTTGCGTTGGCATTATCAGCATTTTTTATGTTAGCCATTTTTGTAAGTATGTAATGGTATCTCCTTGTGGGTTTTTTTTTTTTTTTTTTTTAAGAATATCTAAACCCAGCATGATGCTTGAACTCAACCCCAAGATCATGAGTTGCATGCTCTTCCGACCGAACCAGCCAGGTGTCCCTCATTGTGGTTTTAATTTGCATTTCTCCAATGACTTAGGATTTTGAGTATCTTTTCATGTGGCTCTTATTCCCATCAGCCCTCTGGACTGCATATTCTGGAGTGGGATACTTAATTTAGTTAATACCAGCATGTTCTGAATAGCTTTACTACCTTATTCTCTGCGTTTTTCTGGTTTCTCTATTTTTTGTTTTTCCTTTTTAAAAACAGCTTTACGGAGATAGACTGCACATGCCACGTAGTTCATCCATTTAAAAAATGCACCATGCAGTGGTTTCTGGTGTATTCACAGAGTTGTGCAGCCATCACCATAGTGAACTTTAGAATGTTGTCATCACCCCAGAAAGAAGCCTTTCCCATTACTGGTCACCCTGCGTTTCCTCCCAACTTCCCCAGCCCTAGGCACCACCGATGTACTTCCTGTCTGTATCGATTTGCCTATTCTGAAAGCTTCATATAAATGGGATCCTATGGTCTGTGCTTTTTGTAACTGGCTTCTTTCACTCCTTTTACAAGCAGCGTGGAGCCTGGGCTTGAACTCATGAACCGTGATCATGGCCCGAGCCGAAGCCACCAGTCAGACATTCAACCAACTGAGCCACCCAGGTGCCCATAGCATACTGTTTTCAAAGTTCATCCTTATTATAGGATGTGTTGATAATTCATTCCTTTTTATTGCTGAATAGCAGTGCATTGCACGTATATATCACATACACATTCCTGTTTTTTAGGGTTTGATATGTATATTTTGGTTACTGATTTTTTTAAAATCCATTTTAGATATCATGAAGTATCTTCTTGGACTCCTTTGTCCTTTTAACTGAGAGTATCCTTTGTTGATAGAAATCCTTAGTTCTGATATGGTTCAATCCATCAATTTTTCACGTTCTGGTTTCTGCTTTTGGGATCCTTTTTAAGGAATCTGCGAATTCACTAAGGTGATAAAGTGTTTAAATTTTTTTTTCTTCTTTTAGCCTAACTTCCTATTAGATTTTTAATCTGTCGGTATATAGTAGGAAGGAGGGGTTTTATTTTTCCCCATGTAGTGGTACAGGCTGTCCATTACTATTTGTAAACGATCTGTCCTTCCCCCATACAGGTATGAGTCTTCTGTATTTCTAGACCTGTTTATGGATTTTCTATTCCCTTGCAAGACTGGTATCATTCATGGTTTGTGTGTGTTTGAGTGTGTGATTATTGGCTTGGCTTTAAGTCTTAATATCCGGAAGGGATAACCCACTTCACCTTTCCCACATGCAACAAAAGCATTTGCACGAGTTGTTTGAAGGTCTTTATTTTTCCATACAGTGTTTAGAATGAATTTGTACATTTTCTGTTTAAGATGCTACTGGAATTTAAAAATTTATTTTTGAGAATTGATGTCTTAAGCCATTCTATCCTTGAATGCAAACACCTGCCTTTTTTGGGGGGTTGTCTTCTGTGAACTTTAATAAAGTTAAATTTTCTGCCATAAAGATCTTGTGGATTTGTAGGTCAGTTCCTGGACATAAACTTTTTATGGCTATTTGGCATGATATATTTTTGGATTGCTTAGTTTAGGGAACTGTGAAGATTTTTTTTCCACGTTGTTTTCTGTAATCTTGCTGAATTCCTGTTTTCTATGCGTATGCTTGCATCTATAAATAATGAGTTTTCTGTCTTCCCTTACACCACCTCATCAGTGTCTTACGTCTTAGGTTTTGGCCGTGGCCTCTAGTACTGTGTTGACTATGTAGGGATAGGAAGGATATACCTGTCTTGTTCTTGATCTTAAAGAGAATGCATCTTAAAGTTTTCTTTAACAGGTTTGGTGTTTCGTATAGAATTTTGGTGTATAGACTTTTGTTTTTGTCTTTTTAAAGTCAGCCTCTTTTCCTAGTTAGAGGGCTATTTTATTTTATTTTATTTTATTTTATTTTATTTTATATGAAATTTATTGTCAAATTGGTTTCCATACAACACCCAGTGCTCATCCCAAAAGGTGCCCTCCTCAATACCCATCACCCACCCTGCCCTCCCTCCCACCCCCCATCAACCCTCAGTTTGTTCTCAGTTTTTAACAGTCTCTTATGCTTTGGCCCTCTCCCACTCTAACCTCTTTTTTTTTTTTTTTCTTTTTCCTTCCCCTCCCCCATGGGTTTCTGTTAAGTTTCTCAGGATCCACATAAGAGTGAAACCATATGGTATCTGTCTTTCTCTGTATGGCTTATTTCACTTAGCATCACACTCTCCAGTTCCATCCACGTTGCTACAAAAGGCCATATTTCATTCTTTCTCATTGCCACGTAGTATTCCATTGTGTGTATAAACCACAATTTCTTTATCCATCAGTTGATGGACATTTAGGCTCTTTCCATGATTTGGCTATTGTTGAGAGTGCTGCTATAAACATTGGGGTACAAGTGCCCCTATGCATCAGTACTCCTGTATCCCTTGGATAAATTCCTAGCAGTGCTATTGCTGGGTCATAGGGTAGGTCTATTTTTAATTTTCTGAGGAACCTCCACACTGCTTTCCAGAGCGGCTGCACCAATTTGCATTCCCACCAACAGTGCAAGAGGGTTCCCGTTTCTCCACATCCTCTCCAGCATCTA
This sequence comes from Panthera uncia, assembly GCF_023721935.1. Classification (NCBI taxonomy): domain Eukaryota; kingdom Metazoa; phylum Chordata; class Mammalia; order Carnivora; family Felidae; genus Panthera; species Panthera uncia. Next base: position 67,084,748 of record NW_026057576.1, on the reverse strand, counting down.
TAGTCTCCTGATTTGTTCATTTTGGCCACTCTGACTGGCGTGAGGTGATATCTGAGTGTGGTTTTGATTTGTATTTCCCTGATAAGGAGCGACGTTGAACATCTTTTCATGTGCCTTTTGGCCATCCGGATGTCTTCTTTAGAGAAGTGTCTATTCATGTTTTCTGCCCATTTCTTCACTGGGTTATTTGTTTTTCGGGTGTGGAGTTTGGTGAGCTCTTTATAGATTTTGGATACTAGCCCTTTGTCCGATATGTCATTTGCAAATATCTTTTCCCATTCCGTTCGTTGGTTGCCTTTTAGTTTTGTTGGTTGTTTCCTTTGCTGTGCAGAAGCTTTTTATCTTCATAAGGTCCCAGTAATTCACTTTTGCTTTTAATTCCCTTGCCTTTGGGGATGTGTCGAGTAAGAGATTGCTACGGCTGAGGTCAGAGAGGTCTTTTCCTGCTTTCTCCTCTAAGGTTTTGATGGTTTCCTGTCTCACATTCAGGTCCTTTATCCATTTTGAGTTTATTTTTGTGAACGGTGTGAGAAAGTGGTCTAGTTTCAACCTTCTGCATGTTGCTGTCCAGTTCTCCCAGCACCATTTGTTGAAGAGACTGTCTTTTTTCCATTGGATGTTCTTTCCTGCTTTGTCAAAGACGAGTTGGCCATACGTTTGTGGGTCTAGTTCTGGGGTTTCGATTCTATTCCATTGGTCTATGTGTCTGTTTTTGTGCCAATACCATGCTGTCTTGATGATGACAGCTTTGTAGTAGAGGCTAAAGTCTGGGATTGTGATGCCTCCTGCTTTGGTCTTCTTCTTCAAAATTACTTTGGCTATTCGGGGCCTTTTGTGGTTCCATATGAATTTTAGGATTGCTTGTTCTAGTTTCGAGAAGAATGCTGGTGCAATTTTGATTGGGATTGCATTGAATGTGTAGATAGCTTTGGGTAGTATTGACATTTTGACAATATTTATTCTTCCAATCCATGAGCAGGGAATGCCTTTCCATTTCTTTATATCTTCTTCAATTACCTTCATAAGCTTTCTATAGTTTTCAGCATACAGATCTTTTACATCTTTGGTTAGATTTATTCCTAAGTATTTTATGCTTCTTGGTGCAATTGTGAATGGGATCAGTTTCTTTATTTGTCTTTCTGTTGCTTCATTGTTAGTGTATAAGAATGCAACGGATTTCTGTACATTGATTTTGTATCCTGCAACTTTGCTGAATTCATGTATCAGTTCTAGCAGACTTTTGGTGGAGTCTGTCGGATTTTCTATGTATAATATCATGTCATCTGCAAAAAGTGAAAGCTTGACTTCATCTTTGCCAATTTTGATGCCTTTGATTTCCTTTTGTTGTCTGATTGCTGATGCTAGAACTTCCAGTACTATGTTAAACAAGAGCGGTGAGAGTGGGCATCCCTGTCGTGTTCCTGATCTCAGGGAAAAAGCTCTCAGTTTTTCCCAATTGAGGATGATGTTAGCTGTGGGCTTTTCATAAATGGCTTTTATGATCTTTAAGTATGTTCCTTTTATCCTGACTTTCTCAAGGGTTTTTATTAAGAAAGGGTGCTGGATTTTGTCAAAGGCCTTTTCTGCATCGATTGACAGGATCATATGGTTCTTCTCTTTTTTTTTGTTAATGTGATGTATCATGTTGATTGATTTGCAAATGTTGAACCAGCCCTGCATCCCAGGAATGAATCCCACTTGATCATGGTGAATAATTCTTTTTATATGCCGTTGAATTCGATTTGCTAGTATCTTATTGAGAATTTTTGCATCCATATTCATCAGGGATATTGGCCTGTAGTTCTCTTTTTTTACTGGGTCTCTGTCTGGTTTAGGAATCAAAGTAATACTGGCTTCATAGAATGAGTCTGGAAGTTTTCCTTCCCTTTCTATTTCTTGGAATAGCTTGAGAAGGATAGGTATTATCTCTGCTTTAAACGTCTGGTAGAACTCCCCTGGGAAGCCATCTGGTCCTGGACTCTTATTTGTTGGGAGATTTTTGATAACCAATTCAATTTCTTCACTGTTATGGGTCTGTTCAAGCTTTCTATTTCCTCCTGATTGAGTTTTGGAAGAGTGTGGGTGTTCAGGAATTTGTCCATTTCTTCCAGGTTGTCCAGTTTGTTGGCATATAATTTTTCATAGTATTCCCTGATAATTGTTTGTATCTCTGAGGGATTGGTTGTAATAATTCCATTTTCATTCATGATTTTATCTATTTGGGTCATCTCTCTTTTCTTTTTGAGAAGCCTGGCTAGAGGTTTGTCAATTTTGTTTATTTTTTCAAAAAACCAACTCTTGGTTTCGTTGATCTGCTCTACCGTTTTTTTAGATTCTATATTGTTTATTTCTGCTCTGATCTTTATTATTTCTCTTCTTCTGCTGGGTTTAGGCTGCCTTTGCTGTTCTGCTTCTATTTCCTTTAGGTGTGCTGTTAGATTTTGTATTTGGGAGTTTTCTTGTTTCTTGAGATAGGCCTGGATTGCAATGTATTTTCCTCTCAGGATTGCCTTGGCTGCATCCCAAAGCGTTTGGATTGTTGTATTTTCTTTTTTGTTTGTTTCCATATATTTTTTAATTTCTTCTCTAATTGCCTGGTTGACCCACTCATTCGTTAGTAGGGTGTTCTTTAACCTCCACGCTTTTGGAGGTTTTCCAGACTTTTTCCTGTGGTTGATTTCAAGCTTCATAGCATTGTGGTCTGAAAGTATGCATGGTATAATTTCAATTCTTGTAAACTTATGAAGGGCTGTTTTGTGACCCAGTATATGATCTATCTTGGAGAATGTTCCATGTGCACTCGAGAAGAAAGTATATTCTGTTGCTTTGGGATGCAGAGTTCTAAATATATCTGTCAAGTCCATCTGATCCAATGTATCATTCAGGGCCCTTGTTTCTTTATTGACTGTGTGTCTAGATGATCTATCCATTTCTGTAAGTGGGGTGTTAAAGTCCCCTGCAATGACCACATTCTTATCAATAAGGTTGCTTATGTTTATGAGTAATTGTTTTATATATCTGGGGGCTCCGGTATTCGGCGCATAGACATTTATAATTGTTAGCTCTTCCTGATGGATAGACCCTGTAATTATTATATAATGCCCTTCTTCATCTCTTGTCACAGCCTTTAATTTAAAGTCTAGTTTGTCTGATATAAGTATGGCTACTCCAGCTTTCTTTTGGCTTCCAGGAGCATGATAAATAGTTCTCCATCCCCTCACTCTCAATCTAAAGGTGTCCTCAGATCTAAAATGAGTCTCTTGTAGACAGCAAATAGATGGGTCTTGTTTTTTTATCCATTCTGATACCCTATGTCTTTTGGTTGGCGCATTTAATCCATTTACATTCAGTGTTATTATAGAAAGATACGGGTTTAGAGTCATTGTGATGTCTGTATGTTTTATGCTTGTAGTGATGTCTCTGGTACTTTGTCTCACAGGCTCCCCCTTAGGATCTCTTGTAGGGCTGGTTTAGTGGTGACAAATTCCTTCAGTTTTTGTTTGTTTGGGAAGACCTTTATCTCTCCTTCTATTGTAAATGACAGACTTGCTGGATAAAGGATTCTCGGCTGCATATATTTTCTGTTTAGCACACTGAAGATATCGTGCCAAGCCTTTCTGGCCTGCCAAGTTTCAAAAGAGAGATCGGTCACGAGTCTTATAGGTCTCCCTTTATATGTGAGGGCACGTTTATCCCTTGCTGCTTTCAGAATTTTCTCTTTATCCTTGTATTTTGCCAGTTTCACTATGATATGTCGTGCAGAAGATCGATTCAAGTTACGTCTGAAGGGAGTTCTCTGTGCCTCTTGGATTTCAATGCCTTTTTCCTTCCCCAGTTCAGGGAAGTTCTCAGCTATAATTTCTTCAAGTACCCCTTCAGCACCTTTCCCTCTCTCTTCCTCCTCTGGGATACCAATTATGCGTATATTATTTCTTTTTAGTGTATCACTTAGTTCTCTAATTTTCCCCTCATACTCCTGGATTTTTTTATCTCTCTTTCTTTCAGCTTCCTCTTTCTCCATAACTTTATCTTCTAGTTCACCTATTCTCTCCTCTGCCTCTTCAATCCGAGCCGTTGTCGTTTCCATTTTGTTTTGCATTTCGTTTAAAGCACTTTTCAGCTCCTCGTGACTGTTCCTTAGTCCCTTGATCTCTGTAGCAAGAGATTCTCTGCTGTCCTCTATACTGTTTTCAAGCCCAGCGATTAATTTTATGACTATTATTCTAAATTCACTTTCTGTTATATTATTTAAATCCTTTTTGATCAGTTCATTAGCTGTTGTTATTTCCTGGAGATTCTTCTGAGGGGAATTCTTCCGTTTGGTCATTTTGGATAGTCCCTGGAGTGGTGAGGACCTGCAGGGCACTTCCCCCGTGCTGTGGTGTATAACTGGAGTTGGTGGGCGGGGCCGCAGTCAGACTTGATGTCTGCCCCCAGCCCACCGCTGGGGCCACAGTCAGACTGGTGTGTGCCTTCTCTTCCCCCCTCCTAGGGGCGGGATTCACTGTGGGGTGGCGTGGCCCGTCTGGGCTACTTGCACACTGCCAGGCTTGTGGTGCTGGGGATCTGGCGTATTAGCTGGGGTGGGTAGGCAAGGTGCACGGGGGCAGGAGGGGCAGGCTTAGCTCGCTTCTCCGTAGGTGATCCACTTCAGGAGGGACCCTGTGGCAGCGGGAGGGAGTCAGATCCGCTGCCGGAGGTTTGGCTCCGAAGAAGCACAGAGTTGGGTGTTTGCGCGGAGCGGAGCGAGCAAGTTCCCTGGCAGGAACTGGTTCCCTTTGGAATTTTGGCTGGGGGATGGGCGGGGGAGATGGCGCTGGCGAGCGCCTTTGTTCCCCACCAGACTGAGCTCTGTCTTCCGGGGGCTCAGCAACTCTCCCTCCCTTTGTCCTCCAGCCTTCCCACTTTCTGAGCAGAGCTGTTAACTTATGACCTCCCAGACGCTAAGTCGCGCTTGCTGTCGGAACACAGTCCGTCCGGCCCCTCCACTTTTGCCAGCCAGACTCGGGGGCTCTGCTTGGCCGGCAGGCTGCCCCTCCGCCCCGGCTCCCTCCCGCCAGTCCGTGGAGCGCGCACCGCCTCTCCGCCCTTCCTACCCTCTTCCGTGGGCCTCTGGTCTGCGCTTGGCTCCGGAGACTCCGTTCTGCTAATCCTCTGGCGGTTTTCTGGGTTATTTAGGCAGGTGTAGGTGGAATCTTTTTTTTTTTTTTTTTCCTTTTCTTTTTTTCAACGTTTTTATTTATTTTTGGGACAGAGAGAGACAGAGCATGAACGGGGGAGGGGCAGAGAGAGAGAGGGAGACACAGAATCGGAAACAGGCTCCAGGCTCCGAGCCATCAGCCCAGAGCCTGACGCGGGGCTCGAACTCACGGACCGCGAGATTGTGACCTGGCTGAAGTCGGACGCTTAACCGACTGCGCCACCCAGGCGCCCCAGGTGTAGGTGGAATCTAAGTGATCAGCAGGACGTGCGGTGAGCCCAGCGTCCTCCTATGCCGCCATCTTCTAGAGGGCTTTTTAAAAACAAAGTAACAAACAATACCACCTGTGTTTTTTTTTTTTTTTTTTTTTCCTGTAGTTTTTTAAGATAGTTACTTGAGTTTTCTGTCTTCAGTTTTGGTGTAAACAGATAGCAGTTGGCTAGATCTAAGGTGTGCCCTGACTTCTCAGAGAGAAATTTGGCTTCACACAGGAAGAAGGTCTCTATCTAGTTGACGCTTCCAGAAGACCAGAGTTGGCTTTCTTAGTGGTGACTGGTAGGATCCGCTTCTCAGTCAGTTTGTTACATTTGGTCTGCAGTTTTGCAGAGAAGTAGAACCTGACCTTGCCTTGGATGATGGGCTGTGGCAGAGACCCCATTACTGATCCCCTCCCCAGTGTTTCCTTCCTGGTCATGGGTTAGGAATGATGCTCAGACAGGGAATTTTAGCTGACTGTTCAATTGATGACTGAGTGATGTACTCACATCTGTGCTGGCAGTTACTGTGCATCTTGGCTCCTGAGTCTTCTGTGGGTTCCTGGTGTGGTGGGTAACCTGGCTCAAAGCACCTGAACTGAAAACACTTTGTACTGGCTTGCAGTGTTGAATTTGAGGAGATGTTTCCAGGTTGCAGAAAACATTTGTCTTTGAAACTGGCAACGACGGATTGCTTGTGGGGTGACACCTTGGCAGATTTGTCTCTTTCAGAATCCTTCAGATGGTGTCTGGAAGGTCGGGTGGTCATCATTTCAACTTGGAATTGTTTTCTCCCTTTGCTGGGGACCATCCAAGACAAAACAGGAGTATTTTAGGTGGTGGGCAGCTGTGGAGAGGAAGGATGGATCCTGGGTGGTTTGATCTGCCCTGGGGAGCCACATGTCTTTACATTTTTTAATTTACTGTAACACTAAATATTCTTCATCCGTTGGTTTTAGATTCCACTTTGGTCATTTCTTTCTGCATTTTGAGGTAGGTAGGTTTGTAAGCTAATAACAGCTCCAGCTTGACGTGGGATAGAGGCTTGGGGATTGGGGAAAAGGTCTGCAAATTTGCTTTTGGGCAGTATTCTACAGGAGCTAGAGAAGAGACCTAGTTAGAAAGGGAGAGGTCGCCTTTCCCATCACCTTTCTGTTTTCTAGCCCCTCTGACCCCATGCTCTAGGGAGCTAGAGTCTTATCCCTGAAGATGTAGCCCTGGCCCTGAATTAAACCAGCGGTGTGGTCACCTTGTCTTGGACCTGTGTCCTCATTTGCAAAATGAGGTTCCTTCCTGTCTCTAATTCAGCTTCACTTGCCATTTAATAAGTATTCCTTACATATAGGCAGGGAAATTAGAACCATAGATTATCAGAGCAGGAAAGGACTTTGGGGGCTCCTGACACACTCTCTATATTGTCTGGATTAGAAAACCAAGGCACAGACAAGCTGATTGGTTTCATTTTCTCCAGGTATCACAGTTAAGCTGGGTTCAGGACTCACTCCTGCGGGTTCCTCATTCCTTGTCCCCCGGTGGCCTCCCTGCACCTGACTGTTGTCCTGTCACATCCTTCTTTCCCATTCTCCTTGTTGGGCTTCCTCTCCCTGGTGGCTTGTTCTTCCCCCTTCTACCAGGGAGATTTCAGATATCTAGCCAGTAGTTTAACCATTTTTGCATGAGCTGAGCCATTCAGCCCCAAGGAAAGGGGTGCCTCACTGTTGCTTAATTAGGCACCACCCTGTTCTCCCCCTGGGGTGGGGTGATCAGTCACCTGCAGAGGTGTGATGATGGGTGGGAGCATCACCTGTGTGTGTGTGTGTGGGGGGGGGGCTTACAAACCCCTGAGGCCTGGCTGCACCTGGAGATTCTGATTTCTTTGTTCTCAACTGTGGTCTAGACCGAGGGAATTTTAAAAGCTCCCCGGGTGATTTCACCAGGGGTGAAAAGCATCAGCATCAGCAGAGAGCAGCACACAGAAGGTAAACGACCTCTAAGGATGCTTTCAATGTCAGAGAAAAAACTGACTCAGAAGGTTTATACAAGAAGGGTGTGCGTTTCCTTACACCACACAAATTCCAGAAGGGCAGCGCCAGGTGTAGTGCAGCTGGTGGTAACTGGTGTCATCGAGGATCCAGGTTCCTTTTCATACTGTAGTCCTTAGGGTCTTGGCTTTGCCTGTGGGCAGATGAAGGGGCATTTTTCCCCCCTCTGTTAGAGTTTTCTTCAGGTACAGGAAACCTTTCTCAGACAGCCTCCCCAGGCCACCTCCTTACGTATTTTGACTCCTCAGAACTGGTTCATAGGCTGATGCTTCAGTCACCTCCTGGTTGGAGGGATGGGGCCACCTTGTTGGCTCCCACCAAATAGGACTTACTGTTTTGTTTTTGAAGTTTACTTACTATTTTTTTTATTTTTGGTAATCTGTACAGCCAGCGTGGGGCTCGAACTCACAACCCTTGGATCAGGAGTGGCATGCTCCTCCCACTGAGCCAGCCAGGTGCCCCTAGGATTTACTTCTTACACTGGAGAAGAGTGGGCGTAGCCAGAGGCACAAAATCAAGGGAGGGAGAATGGGGAGGTGTTGGTTGAGTAGGTCAACCATCAGAGCCTCTGAAAAGGGATTCTGTTAGTTCCTGCCCTGGATGCCCTCATTTGTGGAGCTGTCTGCTGCCACCGTCTTGTGGAATCTGGTATTTGCTTACCTGTGAGCACTCCCTTTGCTTGTGGCTGTTGAGATCCAATTGGAAGCTTGATCAAATGAGCCAGACACTGGATTTGCTGGCACCTGGCCCTAGGTCATCTTTTCACACCTGCCTTGAATCTGAGACTGAGATATCATCTTTAAAAGATGTCCTAGTGCTGAGTTTTTACTTAGCACCGCCTTATTTCATGGGTAGTTCAGCAAGGGAAATTCTTGCCCAATGTGTTGACCTTAAAAGTAAAACAGCCTGTTATTTTACCAGTAAAGTGTATTTATTTGGGAATAGAAGAGGAATTGCAACTCCGCACAACCAAGCTGTAGCAAAAGCCAAAGTCAAGTCCAGAGAACAAAGGAGAAGACTGACCTTTTTTTGTTTTTAATTTTTTAATATTTATTTATTTATTTTTTTTTTTAATTTTTTTTTCAACGTTTTTTATTTATTTTTGGGACAGAGAGAGACAGAGCATGAACGGGGGAGGGGCAGAGAGAGAGGGAGACACAGAATCGGAAACAGGCTCCAGGCTCCGAGCCATCAGCCCAGAGCCTGACGCGGGGCTCGAACCCACGGACCGCGAGATCGTGACCTGGCTGAAGCCGGACGCTTAACCGACTGCGCCACCCAGGCGCCCCTTAATATTTATTTTTGAGAGAGAGCGGGCGACAGAGCAGGAGTGGGGGAAGGGCAGAGAGAGAGAGGGAAACACAGAATCTGAAGCAGGCTCCAGACTTGGAGCTGGTTAGCACAGAGCTGGGGCGGGGGGTGGGCTTGAACTCCGTAACCTCAGAGATCATGACTTGAGCCAAAGCTTAACCGACAGAGCCATCCAGGTGCCCGATGACCCACTCTTTTATAGAGGGAAGGGAAGCTGGGCGGGACTGCTATAAACAGAAAGGCCGCTGGAGCGAACTGGAAGTTGGAAGTGTAGTCGCTTCTCATTGGCTGGGGTGTTGCTGGGGGGAGGGGAAAGCCTTCCCCTTGCGGGAGTGGTATAGGCTGCTTTCTGTTGGGTCTGTAAAAGGCCGCAAAGAGTGGTCTCCTGGCCTCCGAACTCCCATTTTAAACGGGATTTCCTTTACTCCCTTTCACACGTTTAAATGGTTTCTTCACTCTTCGGTGCCTAGATGATGGACACCTCTGTAGCTCCTGTGTGTTGAATGGGTGAATTTGAATTTGTTTCAGTAGCTGTGGCCCACTTTGAAGTAGATCCAGAGGCCTAGCCAACACCTAGAAAGTCTTCTGTGGCTGGTAACTGGACTCCCTTGCAATAATGAGGAGCTGCCTGGCTGCTAGAACTGGCTGTCACATGAGCCATGCAGGGCAGCCCTGTCCCTCCTTTGCTTACACCCAGTCTCTGCCAGGAATCCCATTTTGGTTTTGTGGTCCTGTAGCTTTCTTTGTTAGCACCACCTTCCTTGTTCCTCACCTGTGGATGATTCTGTGGTCGCCCATAAAATGATCTGGCAGAGTTTACGTTCCTTCTTTTTTTTTTTTAATTTTTTTTTTTTTAATGTTTATTTATTTTTGACACAGAGAGAGAGACAGAGCATGAGCGGGGGAGGGGTAGAGAGAGAGGAAGACACAGAATCCGAAGCAGGCTCCAGGCTCTGAGCTGTCAGCACAGAGCCCGACGTGGGGCTCGAACTCACAAACTGTGAGATCATGACCTGAGCCAAAGTCGGACGCTCAACCGACTGAGCCACCCAGGCGCCCCGAGTTTACGTTCCTTCTTGCAGTGGTTGGTACCAGTTACTTCAGGTAGCCTGCCCTTATCCATGGGGGTAAGTTCCAGACCCCCAGGGGATGCCTGGAACTGCGATAGTACCAAGCCTTGTATATACTATGTTTTTTCTTAAATGTACATACATGATTTATACATTAAGCACAGTAAGAGATTACCAACAATAGCTAAAAATAGAACAACCGTAGTAATATAGAAATAATAGTTATGTAAATGTGGGCTCTCTCTCCCTCAAAATATTTTACTGTACTGTGCTCATCCCCCCCTGTGATGATGTGAGAGAATAAAATGCCTACATGCTGAGATGAAGTGACGTCAGTGACGTAGGCATTGACCTTTTGGGACTGTTCATCAGGAGGAAGATCATTTGCTCCCGGACTGTGGTTTAGTGCCGGTAAATAACTAAAACTGCCAAGAACAAAACCATGGATGAGGGGGAATTACTGTATTAGCCAACCTGCTTTCTGCAGAGTCGAGTTCTTCCAGATAACTTGCCTTTTTCCTTCTTCACCTATACGTCCCAGGGCAGGCCCTTTGTGTTAACATTGCTTTTTTGGCCTGACATCTGAGACCCTTTGGGCTCTGGAAGATTGACTGATGTGGAGCTGGTTTCTAGTCCTTTGGGGCAGGGGAGAAGTGGTTTAGAAGCTTGCCTTTTGAGAACCCACCGGACCTAACGGTTTTATTGGTATGTTTAAGACTTCTTTTGTGATGCTTCATCTTTAGAGAAGCAAATTAATTTAAAGGTGACTTTTCTCCCTGCCCTTTAAATAGATGTCTACAACATGCATTTGAAAAAAAACAAAAAACATTTGAGTCAAATTTTTAAAACACAGAAACATTCTCTCTCATAAAACTATGAGTAGGTTGTTTTTTCCTTCTCTTCTTGGTGTGCTTGATGCACAGATAACTGTAAACAGAATATTCTGATTTCTGTTTATTTGCATTATTGCAGTGGCAGGGATCCCATATCTTGAGGCATTTCTTTGCCTGAGGGAAAGGATTTTTTAAGAAAGGAAATTGTGAGATGATACATAATAGAACATACACAAATGGCTTTGCTGGTTATGTAGTTAGTTGAGAAGTGTTGCTGTTTTGGCTTTGGGGAGCTGTTGGCTTAGTGCAGATGGAATTGCTAAAAACAATTTAACCTTTTAAGTAGACCAAGAGTTGTTACACCGGATTAGTTAGTTCACTGAATTCTCATGATTTTCGGTTGACTTGGAATGAGATAGGCTTTCTGGTTATATGGTTTGATTGGATCTAATGACTTTTCCCTGTCATTATAAGTGAAAATCAGTAGAGACGGGACAATGGCAAGGTTGATGATAGACGGGACAATGGCAAGGCAAGTGCTTACGGAAGCTAAACACCTACGTTTCTTGTTTATGTACAAGTCTTTCCTCTTGCCTCTAGCAAAGGCCAGTATAGGGTACCACACGGATTTTGCAGTCATTACTGCTCACATATTTTGAACAGACCTAATGAGGTACAGTTGGCTTGTGGTTGGTAGCACGGAGACTTCTTGCCTTTCTCTCGTGCCTTTGGTGGATCTGTATTCCTGGATTCTTTTCTTTTCTGAAAGTTGAGGTCCATTCAGAGGCTGACAGGCTTGTTCCTAGAAGAAAGGGGGCATAAATATGCCAAGTGCAAAACCACAATGATTTCTTTGATTGCAGGGACCTTTGGGCCAGCTTGCAGTAAGAACTTGCCTTTAGAAGACCTTTGGTTCCCATCAATGTCTCCCTCTCCTCAAAGGGATGGCAGCCCGATGGACAGTGGGCACATGACCCTGGCATCGACAGCCTTCCACCGAGGTAAGCTGCTCTGCCAATGCTGCCCAGACAGGCAGGTGCCTTCCTTGGCGGCCCTGAGCCCAGCCTCCGTCCACACCTTATACACTTGTGGTCGAGGACTGGAGGCTTTTTTTTCTTCCTCAGGTGACAGGTAGCCCTTCCACAGAGGTTAGAAATGAATGGAGTGAGAGACAGCTGTGGCAGTTTTCTCTTGGTTGAGGACAAAGAACTTGCAAGTTGGTGGCCTTGAACTCACGGTCAGTCCTTGATGGCTTCGTGTCTGTCTCTCACCGTGCTTTGGGCATAATTCTGGTCACTGTGAGCAGCTGTTGCTATTTGGGGACAGGTTGCACAGAGTATGTCTCTTCCTGTTTCCGTTAGGGGAGATACTGTTGATGGAGTTGCTGGTAACCACTGTGGTGAGTACCCTGGCCTCTGGTGTAGGCGTGTGCAATTTCAGAGACCAAGCTTGGAACTTTCTAGAAGATGATGCTTCAAGTCTTGACCCAGGGAGGGCATGGTGCACCAGACGTTCACGTTTCCTTAGAAAGTGGATTGCAACCCTAGTCAGGCGTGATTGTCGTTGGTAGGGATTCTGCTTCCTCTGCTGTACTGTTTTTTTTTCTTAAAGGACTAGCTATATTGGAATGAATTAGTGTGTTTCTTAGCATATTTCTGTTGTTTTAATTATTTTCTGCCTTCAATTAAAGGCTTCAGTTACAGGGTTGAAATGAGGACAGATTTTCACTTCATCTCCTTGAGAAAAGCTGCTGGGAGCAAAGTCTCATTCTGACCGTTCCAGTGTGAAGCTTGAAAAGCTTCAGTGTGGCTGTTGAAATTGATTTTGACCCAAGTGTGATCTGACTTTCTTAATAGACCTCCCGTTCCCCTTGTTGACAGTGACTGGGAGAGGAGTGTGTTTGGGTGTTTCGGGACTTGCTGGCCCTTGCAGGTGTGAGAAGGGACACCGGCTGTTGTGTGGCTGTGCCCCGGGGAGCACACCAGGCGCTGTGCAGAGTGGCTGTGTGTTGGCTGCCTGACGACTGTGGTCAGTGGGAGCCCGTGCAGTTCTAGTGACCTTGGTGAACCATTTCCTTTATGACAACATGGATGCATTTTGACAAAAGGAAAAAAACTGGGGCGCCTGGGTGGCTCAGTCGGTTGAGTGCCTGACATCGGCTCAGGTCGTGATCTCACGGTGCTGACAGCTCAAAGCCTGCTTCACATCTTCCGTCCTCCCCCCGCCCCGCCCCTGCTCGTGCTGTCTCAAAAATGAATAAACATTAAAAAAAAAAAAGAAAGACACCCAACTGAAGGAGGGAGAAAGGAAAACATCCTGGAGCTTTGGGCCATAGAAAGGAGTCATTCTGTGACTGCTGTGTTGTGCCTGTCATACTGTGGGGGTCGTAGGTAAGTGTGTTGTTCAGTGACAGGCAACTTGAGTTTGAACTGGATTTGATCACACCAGTCACTTCTATACATGCGCCCAGTTTTTGTAGTTTATTATCCAGATAGCGTGGTTTTCTGTTCCTAAATTCAAATAAAATTTTCACTTGACAAGCGAAATGCTTTAAAAAAATTTTTTTTAATGTTTATTTTTGAGAGCGAGATTGCAAACAGGGGAGAGGCAGAGGGAGGGAGACACAGAATCCGAAGCAGGCTCCAGGCTCCGAGCTGTCAGCACAGAGCCCGATGCGGGGCTCAAACCCACCAACCGTGACATCATGACCTGAGCCGAAGACAGATGCTGAACCGACTGAGCCACCCAGGGGCCCCCGACAGGTGAAAGTTTGACAGTTGTCCTGAGTCTCTTCCTGTCTCTCTTGGCTGTTGCCAGTGCTCTGCCCACCCCTGGCTGGCTGAGGAAGAGGAGGGGTCATCAGGGCCTGCGAGGAGGGCTATGCAGACCCAGCATGGCCTTTGCCTGGGGTTGTTCTGCTCCTGGGAGACTGTGCAGGCCACCCCCTCTTCAGTTCCTGAAGTCTGAACTGTTTTCACTCATTTGGGTAATTAATTAGAGACTCACGAGTTTCAGAGCACACATGCGAGGTGTGAATGATGGTATATAAATATTGTTGGAAACCTCTGTTGTGCTTTCCCTTTCTTTTTTTCTTGTCTCCTGATTTCAGAGCAGTAACTGGAATGACCAGATTGGTTCTGGAATGACAGTGTTTGCTGGCCTGCCGTGGATATGCATGTTTTACTTATTGTATATTACAGGAGAAGGTGTGGGCGCTTGAGGACATGGAGGTGTGAGACTTTCAAAGTCTAGATGTGTAATTAAAAATGCAAGCAGCCTATTGTTCTCACAGTCTCTTGAATAATGAAAATTTGCCACCAATAGCACTTACACTATATTTCATTGGGTTGGGCCCATGCAGCCTTTGTCTTTATGCTGAACCTATTATCATCACTGTAACTGGGCTCCATGGGTGGAGAGAAGGGAGTCTAGTGAGGTGTGAGAGGAAAGAGGTGTTGCCTAATGCTTGAATCTTAATAAGCTGCCAGGGTGGGTCCCTATGTTGGGGTGCGGAGTGCAGCTAAGGGCATGGCAGAGGTGACTGGCTTGGGGAATGTGACAGTTCCTGATCTTTGATCAGAATTTCTACCATCTGTTGGCCATTCTTTACCTTGGCGACCATCAGTGATTGGCTTGCTTTTCCTGCTTGTTCTTTGCATACTCCTTTAGTCCAGGCTCTTGAGTCCTGCCCAAGCTTCAGTGTCTGGCCTGAACCCTCCTCAGGCCTCAGATCCATTTAATGGGAGCATCTGCTAGATAGTCCTCTAGAACGTCCCATGGGAACTTTGCAGTTGACATGCCCAAAGCAGTGGATTTTTCTCTCTGATGGGCGGGCTAGGTTTGTGTGAAATCAGAAGTTACCATTAGGGAGGCATCTGGGTGGCTCAGTTGGCTGAGAGTCCAACTCGTGACTTTGGCTCAGGTCACAATCCCAGGATTGTGCGATCGAGCCCCATGTCAGGTTCTGCACCTGAGCCTGGAGCCTGCTTAAGATTCTCTGTCTTCTCTGCCCCTCTCCTCCTCTCGTGTGTGCACTCCCCCCCGCCACCCCAAAAAACAAACAAAAATTAGAAAAGAAGTTCCCATTAGGTAGGAAGGGATTGATTAGAAGGAACTTATTTAAGGCAGAGATAGTAACTTAAAGCAGGAACATTTGAAAGGGCTTGGAAAACTGCAGATGCCCCACCCCATCCCTCACCTGGGGTCTGGAGACAGTGACCTGGCTGCGTTGATGAACAACTCAATTTAAATTTCTGAAGTGCAGGATCCCCCTTAGGCCATGCATTGGAAGATACCTTAGAAATGTGGCCAGTGCTTTTATAAGGGTGAACGTGTCAAGAATATTAGGCCCTTATATGAAGCTGTGTTTTTTTTTTTTGTTTTTTTTTTTTTAACGTTTATTTATTTTTGAGACAGAGAGAGACAGAGCATGAACGGGGGAGGGTCAGAGAGAGGGAGACACAGAATCTGAAACAGGCTCCAGGCTCCGAGCTGTCAGCACAGAGCCCGACGCGGGGCTTGAACCCACGGACCGTGAGATCATGACCTGAGCTGAAGTCGGCCGCTTAACCGACTGAGCCACCCAGGCGCCCCTGAAGCTGTGTTTTTAAGGGCACCGTGTTGAAGGCCCTCATGAAATCACCAGTGGTCTCTAGGACACACAGTTACCAGAACATTTCTCACCAGTGGCTGTCTCATTGCTCCTGTGGTGGGAGCACACAGGGGGTTGCTGAGCAGGTGGCTATTTGGAGGAAGAGTGCTGTGGGCAGGGGAGCCAGGAGCAGCCTGCCTGGCGGCTAAGGAATGCTTCTGTGCGAGACTTGCTTGCTTCCCTGGCCTGTGCCAGAACCTGGTAGAAGAATCTGGAATATGCTGGTTGCTTCTAGAAATGCCTGACCTAACATTGTTACACTCACTCTAAGTAAATTAAAACTTGGAAGGGAGAGTAGAATGTGTGCCAGGAAATGATATGACTTGCCCATTTTATCGTTTTGTGATTCCTCTGTGTTTTCTTAGATTTTTGGCTCGTTACTTTAAACAAAACTGATTTTGGAGTCACTTCCAAATATCTGTGCTGCTGCTTTCTCTTTTTGCTCTTTGTTGGATTCAGTTAATCTACTTTACGGAGAATTGGTTTTGGAAATATTCCATTTAAGTACACAAATATAATAAGTTGAATCTCCAAAAAAAAGAAAATTCATGTGCAGTTTATATACATGGTCAGATGCACAGCTCTTTAAAAGACTTATTTGAGCGGTAATTTCCCAGATGTTGGTAAATTGGATTTTTTATGTTGTGAAGGAGGAGGTACAGTGTTCTTTAAGAACGGCCAGATTGTTGATAGAGCACACTGATACTGGCCTAGGCAGAGCCTGTCCTGGGGACACCGAGGGTTTGAGTTTGCTGGGGGCTGAGTGGTTTGACCCCTTGTTTCTGGGTTTCTGGTTGCACAGAGAACTGCCTCAGTAACCTGTTGGGTCCTCCCAACACTGGGGGCAGCTTTTTCCTTGGGCAGTGGCCTCCTGTCCTCTTTGATATGCTGTCACACTGCTTTTTTTCCCATGAGAATTCCCTTTCTCTGAGCAATAAACAAAAGTTTTTTCTTTGTGACTCAAATAGAATTTTAACAGTTCTCTTTTCCACTTTTGCTGCCTTGTCGAGGTTGGGAGATCATCCGTGTTGATTCCAGAAGTCCTCTCCTTGTGAGCGAGCTCAGATGTCTCCCCCTCTCCCCATCTACCATGAGCCCGAGGCTCTGCTGCCCCTCCCCCGCTCCCTGCAGAGGGGTCCTTCCCCTGCTTTAATGGGTACCCATCTGCACTGTGGTTCAGCCGAAGGGGAAGGGGCCCTCAGTGGGACAGCAGGCTCCATGCCCACGCCCACCCCCACCCCCACCCCCACAGGCAGCACGTGGTGGAGGCCTCCTTCCCTCTACTGCCATTTGGAAGGCATCAGCTGCATCCCCCAGAACAGCCCAGAACCGCTGCAGCTTCTAGGAGAGGGAGCAGCACATGTGTTTTCTCTGAGAGTGATTCTCACTTTGCAAGTGTCCGTCCTTGCGTTTCTGGGGAAAACAGACACGGTACGTTGAGTCCCCAGTTATCAGACTCCAGGCTGATCGTGGGCAAAAACAAAACTTTTCTTTCGGGCGGATTGAACAGATCTGAAAGTAAATCTTGCTTTCAAATCACAAGGGAATACATTTCATTTTGCAATCAGTCACGGGGGAAAGTCGTAGGCTCAGTGCCAAAGATAATATAAAAGATGTGCTTTGAAATGTTT
Source organism: Panthera uncia (assembly GCF_023721935.1). Classification (NCBI taxonomy): domain Eukaryota; kingdom Metazoa; phylum Chordata; class Mammalia; order Carnivora; family Felidae; genus Panthera; species Panthera uncia. The sequence continues at coordinate 67,067,756 of NW_026057576.1, read as the reverse complement.
CTGAGGATGGGGACTGGATCCCTTTCTCTCTCCTGAACACACTGTCCTAGTGTAATTGAAGAAAGTCCCCGAAGACATTTGGCAGCTCCTTTTTCTGTTTTTCTATCCAGAAAGTTGAATGAATTAAAATTCCAGTTAGGCTAAATATTTTGCTTCACCAAAAAAGAAACTCAACTCTGTTTTTTTGGCTAATGCTACCTATAAATTAAAATAAGTATTAATTGTATTTCTCGTTCTGTCTCAACATCCATGTTCTGCATATTTAAACTTCCATCTGGAGGATGAAAACGCAGCTGAGGCATTTAGATAAAATAATTATGCCATATGCTTTCTTTTTTCTAAAACTTACATATTTCTGAGTAAACTTCTAAAAAATGGTATGATATATGATATCACAGATCTTAGATTATGTAAAGCGAGGCTGTTTGGTATGTAATTAAAGGGAAGACTCATTCCCAGGGAGCTAAGTATACTCTTTCCTCGTTCAGTAGTTCATGCAGCCCAGCAGGACTTTTAGGCATTTGAGTAAATAAAGACATCTGCTTCAAAATAAGGAAAATGGACTGTCAGAACCCATCCTTTTATTGAATCCCGCCCAGGAGGAACATATTTTGCCAGGTGCCAGCCAGAGCAACGAGGCGGGCTCTTTTGTATGAGTCTGTGATCGCGCTGTGTGCATTTTCACATGCGGCAACAGGGTCTTCCTCGTGGGGGCGGACACAGGGCTGGGGATGGGGCTGGTGCTGGTGCCGTTTCGTGCCATGGTGGGATGTGGGGGCAGAAAGCACTAGTCTGTGCCCTCAGCCGTGGGTCACCTGACCTCTGAGCCCCAGGGCTGCTCGGTGAGGGCACCTGGGATTTGCACACCTGATCCAAGCACAGCTTGAGTGTTTTCAGGAGCTCATCATTAACAAACTTGGTATAGCTTGAGAACGCATCCGTGCGTCTAACTGTTCACTCAGAACAGGACTGTGCAGAAAATAGCGATGGCTTGAAGCAGCCCACAGGTTGGAAGGAAGAAGCAGAGGCTGTACAATCAGGCACTGAAGAGACCAGCACAGTGCAGAGTCCTTTGCGTCAGAAGCCACTTGCCTTGAGGTTAAACTCCACGCATGGCAATAAGAGTCTAAATATGAACTTGAACTCCCGCATTTTAAAATACAGCATTTGTTTTTTGTGAATCTACCAAATCCATAAATTATCTTGTAACACTGAAGGCACTTCCTTAAAAATTTGCAGTACACAGTAAAGTTTTTATTCTTTCTCAGCCATACTCACCTGACTCGGTCTTGTCTCTTTGGGCTGAGTCTTTGTCAAATACTCAATACGCTGAGTCTTCAGTAAAAATAATCACTGCTTTTGGGGTGCCTGGATGGCTCAGTCAAGTGCCTGACTGACTCGTGGTTTCAGCTCAGGCCATAATCTCACGGTCTGTGGGTTCAAGCCCTGAATGGGGCTCTGCATGGACGTGTCGGAGCCTGCTTGGGATTTTCTCTCTCTCGTTCGCTCTCTTTCTCTCTCCCTCTTTCTCTGCCCCCTCCCACTTAAGTGCTAGCATGCTCTCTCTCTCTCTAAGTAAACTTAAATAATTATTGCTTCTGATTTTATGGTTTTTGTGGTCGGTATTTCTGACATATGTCACATAATGGCTGCTAAGATTTTCACCTAGTGGAAGGATAATCTTGTGATTACTAGAAATGTTTCCTTTGCAGAAGGAACACATTCATGGCATGGTTATGGCATAGAACTTGTTCAACCTGGCAGTTGATGAGCCTCGACTGTGGTGTTTGCTGTCTTATTAGGATAGATGCAAGGGAGGAAAGAGCCTTTTACCTTCCAGGGAACTTTTTTCGTGCTTCTTTTCTCTGATGTAGAATATTTGTGAATGTATATCCCTGATTACCTTGTAAGTGTCTTTAAATGTAAGCAGAATGGTTTTATTCATCTCATTACCCACGAGCATTCAGCATAGGAACTTCCTATTTGGTATCAAGTCGTGTCAACTTTGTGTTGATGGTAAAGAGAGGAATATCTCAGTACCTATCTGGGGAGACTTAACTACTAAAACACACAAACGCGCGCGCACACACACACACACACGCACACACACACAGTTACAAGGCAGCCCTTTTGGAAAGAGACAACCCTGTGACATAAGCCCTAAGACGACCATTTTCAGGACTGCCCAGTGTTCTTTCCAATTTACTAAAGGATATTAGGACAAGAATTCTTCAACTGGACATGATGGAGTGGGGCATGTGAATCCCTCAAATTATAGGCAGCTGTTTTGTAAATCAGTGTATTTTCCCAGCAATCAGTTTAGAATTCACTGGTTTATAAAAGGAAACCAGTTAACCAGTTAAATATTAAGGATAGTTATATTAGATATTTTCCTCACTGGACTCCTTTAGAAATTGCTGAAGTCTGTGCATTCACTACAGTGCTTCTTGTTTGGGTCCTGCCTCAGCCAGAATACCTAGATAGTGGCCCCAGCTCCTCACCATTCTTGTCATTGGCCCGGCATCTCAACTTCTGCAAGGGCAGAAGACGGATTACCTGAGCAGATAGAATTATCGGGAGAATTAAGTGAAAAACTCCATATGAAGTACCTGGCTTTGCACTAATGTGAAATGATGGTGGGGACCCTACTTCCTTGACCAGGAGGAAGACACTAGAAGTTCTCGGGGCTGTTCCTTCCTAAGGGAGCCTGTGGCTGCCCCCACTGAAAGAGAATGTGGCTGACCCGCTCTCCCCTCCTTCGCCCAATGTCGTCTGGTCACAAGGGAGTCACTGCAGGGATGGAGGAGAACTCAGTGTCCCAGAGAGCACTGTAGATGCGGCAGGCAGGCAGGCAGGTGAGCAAATCCTGAGAGTTGGTAGGGGGGCAGGCGGTATTAGTGTGCAAGATGAAAGTGTTACATATGTGGAGACTCATACTTCATATTCATCTATTTCCAAGTGCATCTTTTATTCTTTAGAAATGACTTTTGGGGCCAGTGCCTCTCGTTAGATGACAGCTCCTCTCCCAGGCATCGCGGGCCCTGAGAGGTAGATGGATTGCCCCAGCGCTGTCCCCTTCCTGCTGCCCTCTATTCCTCGGTAGGGACCACCGCTGCTTTCCTGACCCTGACCCTGACCTCTTGCAGGTGCTGGGATTGTGTGGTGAGGTCATGAAAAGTCCCGTGCCTCAGGATGGTGCTAGAACCTACACTGTTCTTCCAAGGTTTGAAATTATTCAAAGGCAAAACCATTTGACCTCCTTGCTTGCTATCTTTATGTAGATATTAAAAAAAAAATTTTAATGTTTATTTAATTTTGAGAGAGAGGGACAGAGCAAGAGTTGGGGAGGGGCACAGAGATAGAGAGGAAGACAGAATCTGAAGCAGGCTCTAGGCTCTGAGCTGTCAGCACAGAGCCCGATGCAGGGCATGAACTGCAAAATCATGACCTGAGCCAAAGTCAGACGCTTAACCGACTGAGCCACCCAGGTGCCCCTTTATGTAGATATTTTTAGAGGAAGTTAATTGATCTATTTCTTCACCCTCCCCACCCCCACCCCCCACCAACTTTCTGCCTGTAGTTCTTGTTCTTTTTTTTTTTTTTTTTTTTTTAATTTTTTAACATTTATTTGTTTTTGAGAGAGAGAGAGAGCGCACACGCGGCAGGCACAGAATCTGAAGCAGGCTCCAGGCTCTGAGCTGTCAGCACAGAGCCCGATGCGGGGCTTGAACCCAAACACTGTGAGATAATGATCTGAGCTGAAGTTGGACTTTAATTGACTGAACCACCCAGATGCCCTGTTCTTGTTCTTTCTTGAGTAAATTTTAATTCATACAAAGAAATGATCTTTTTCATTGCAGATTTTCAAATTTGCTATCATGAAATATTTTGATGTGTTTTATTTGCATTTAAAAAATTTTGTGTGGGGTGCCTGGATGGCTCAGTCAGTCGAGTGTCCAACTTGATTTCGGCTCAGGTCATAAATTTCACGGTTTGTGAGATGGTGCCCCACGTCGGGTTCTGCGCTAATGGTGTGGAGCCTGCTTGGGATTTGCTCTCTCTCTTTTTCTGTCTCTCTGCTCCTGCCCCGCTTGTGCTCTCTCTCAAAATATTTTTTTGTCTATAATTTTCTTTCTTTATTGTTATATTTGCAAATTAGTGTGAACTTGTTTTTTCTTGATTACAGTAATTGGAAGTTAACTGTCATTTAAAAAATAATTTCTCATTCTACTGTTTTCCATTGATTATACATGTACCTTTAGCTTTCTTCTTTGCCTTTCTTAGGTTAACGTTTTTCCTTCCTGGTTTGTGGGTTGAACTCTTTCAATATTTTTTTTTTTTTAATTTTTTTTGCTTGGTAATGAGAATATATTGTGCTGTTGAGTTTTCCTCTGAGTAAATTTTTGGCTGTATTGTATAGCTTTCGGTGTCCAGGCATACCTCAGAGATGCTGCGGGTTTGGTTCCAGACCACTGCAATAAAGCAAATACCGCAGTAAAGGTAGTTGAATGCATTTTTTTGGTTTGCAAGTGCATATAAAAGTTAGGCTTTAAAAAATGTTATGTTTATACTGTAGTCTACTAAGTGTGCCATAATAGCATCATGTCTAAAAAAGCAACATACTACACTTTAATTAAAAAAGGCGGACATCTGGGTGGCTAAGTCGGTCGGGTGTCTGACTTCAGCTCAGGTCATGATCTCATGGTTTGTGGGTTCGAGCCCCGCATCGGGCTCTGTGCTGACAGCTCAGAGCCTGGGGCCTGTTTCAGTTTCTGTGTCCTTTCTCTCTACCCGTCCCCTGCTTGCACGCTCTCTCTTTCTCTCTCTGTCTCTCTCTCTCAAAAATTAACATTAAAAAGATTAGAAAAATACTTTATTGCTAATAAACACTAACCATCTTCTGGGTTTTCAGCAAGCTGTAATGTTTTTGTTCATGGATGGTCTTACCTCAAATTTGATGGTGTTGATGACTGCTCACTGATCAGGGTGGCGGTTGCTGCAGGTTGGGGTGGCTGTGGCAGTTTTTTAATACAACAGTGGAGTTTGCTGCATTGATTGACTCTTCCTTTTACGAACGATTTGTTTGTAGCACGCCATGCTGTTTAATAGTATTTTACCTAATCGGAAATTTGGAAATTTGCCTCTCAAATCATGCTGCTTTGCCAACCACATACTATCCTAAATCCTCTGTTGTCATTTCAGCAATCCTCACAGCATTTTCATCAGGAATAGATTCAAGAAACCACGTTCTTTGCTCCTCCATGAAAACCAACCCCTCATCCATTAAATGAGATGGCAGCAATTCCGTCCCTTCTTCGGGCTCCTCTTTCAGTTCTGGTTCTCTTGCTGTTTCTACCACACCTGCAGTGACTCCCTCCCCTCAAGTCTTGAACCCACAGTGTCATCCATGAGGGTTGGAATCCACTTCTTCCAAACTCCAGTTTGTGTTGGTAATTTTGACTTCTTCCCGTGAATCATGAATGTTCTTAGTGGCATCTAGAATGGTGAATCCTTTCCAGGTTTTCAGTTTATTTTGCCTAGATCCATGAGAGGAGTTACTACCTTACAAACTGTATTTGATTATTAAGACTTGAAAGTCAGAACTGATCCATTCCATGGCTTCCAGAATGAATGTTGTTAACATAACATGAAAACACTATGAATCTCACTGTCCGTCTCTATCAGAGCTCTTGAGTGACCAGGTGCATCATCAGTGAGTGGTAATATTTTAAAAGGAATCTGTGTGTGTGTGTGTGTGTGTGTGTGTGTGTAGGTAGGTAGGTCTCAACAGTGGGCAAAAGTGAACCACGTTCTAAACAGATGTGTTATCACTCATGCCTGGTTGATCCATGTACAGAGGACAGCCAGAGTAGATAGCAAATTCTTAAGGGCGCTAGGATTTTCAGAATCCTGTTTTTGGAATAGTCAGTGAGCACCGGCTTCACTCTAAAGTCATCAGCTACATTAGCCCCTAACACAAGAGTCACCTCGTCCTTTGAAGCCAGCAGCGACTTCTCCTCTCTATCTATGAAGGTCCATTGTGGCATTTTCTTCCAATAGAAGGCTGTTTCATCCACATGGAAAATCTGTTGTTCGGTGCAGCACCTTCTGTAGAGATCTTAGCCTGGGTTCGGGATAACGTGCAGCTTCAACATCCGCACTTGCTGCTTCACCCGGTACTTTCATTTATGGAGACGGCCTCTTTCCTTAAACCCCATGAACTTCCCCCTGCTAGCTTCGGACTTTGCTTCTGCAGCTGCCTTACCTCTTCAGTTCTTGTAGAATTGAAGAGAGTTAGGGTCTTGCTCTGGATGAGGTTTTGGCTTAATATGGGAATGTTGTTTGTGGCTGGATCTTCTATCTGGACCGCTCAAACCTTCTCCAGACTGCTAATCAGCAGTAAGGCTGTTTTGCCCTCTTATCATTTGTGTATTCACTGGAGCAACACGTTGAATTTCCTTCGAGAGGGTTCTGTTGCATTCACGAGTTGGCTCACTGGGACAAGAGACCTAACTTTAAGCCTATGTTGGCTTTTCACATGCTTTCTTCACTAAGCTTAATCATTTCTAGCTTTTGATTAAAAGTGAGAGATGCATGGCTCTTGCATTCATTTGAACAGTTAGAGGCCGTTGCAGGGTTATGGATTGCCCTAATGTCAATATTGTCATGTCTCAAGGAATGGGGAGGCCAGAGGAGACTGGGAAATGGCAGGTCGGTGGAGCAGTCAGAACGCACCACATGCACTTGCTGAGCTCCTTGTCCTATGTTGGAATGTTTGATGCTCCAAAACAATGACAGTGGTAACATCACAGATCACAGACCCTCATAAGAAATAACGGTAATAATGAGAAAGTTTGAAAGATTGTGAGCATTACCAAAATGTGACACAGAGACGTGGAGGGAGCAGATGCTGTTGGAGAAATGGCGCCAATGGACCTGCTGGACGCAGGGTCCCACGGGCCTTCCGTTTGTGAGATTGCTGTATCTGCGAAGTGCCGTAAAACGAGGGATGCCTGTATGTAGTTTCCAACATCATTTTTGGCATATTCGTGGTGGTGGTGGTTTTGATTTTTTTTTCCTTTGATCTGAGGATTTGATCCAATAATTTTTAGTTGATTTGTTGTTTTTTCTTTTCTGTTTGTGCTGTTTCTGGGTTTTATTGTGCAGCCTTACTTTTAGTTAATATTTATGTGTAGGGGCCTTTCTCCCAGTTCATTCTTGTTTCCAACACTAGAGGACCCTCCTTGCTTTTGTCCTCCTTTTAGGGTCTGGAGGAGAGAAGCCTGGATTCTCACTCCTCTTCCCCTGTCCTCGTCAAGATGACCCCTTCGTGCTCCCCATGGATGTGGTGAATGATTCCCACTGCACTGTGATGGCCAGTGATCATGTCGGGTGAGCAAGGAAGGGAGTCCTGCTCACAAAGGGAGCACGAGGTGGAGAGGCTGAGCGAGGGCCCCGGGGCCTGCTGCATGCTAGGATCCAGCAAGTTCTCCTGCGCCTTTCCTAGAACAGGAGCCAGCTACAAGTGCCTTGTAGGAAGGTGGTGAGAACTGGTGGAAATAATGTAACGCATCTAGTACGGTGCCTAATGCACCTAAGATACATAGCAGGTGGTGCTGTTCCAGTCCTGCTCTAGCCAGGCAAATCACAGGCTTTCTGTCCTACAGTATGCTTCCTGTGCAACTGTCCTGTGTTGCCTCACAGGTCTTTCTTGTTCCCTCCAAGAAGACTTCCTCCTGCTGGTCCCTGCTCTCCCCTTTAATCCGGCCAGTCTCTAGACAGTATTGACAGAAGCAATTTGCTACAGAACTTCTGTTTTGGAAACGTAAGACCTTCTTCCCTCTTGAAGCAAATTTGAGATGCTGCACTTGAGTTGGATGTGTTCGAGTACACACAGAGGATGAAGGGGACGTCATGGGAGAGTCCGCATGCTTCCCGGTGTACTGCCCTACACCGAGTTGGGTTGGTTTTCATAATGATCACCTGGGAGAACTGAAGGCCTGAGTGACCCAAGGGGCTCTCCTATGATGGTAGGGTCAGTTTACTATCTAAAGTGCAATAGGGGGGTAGGGGCTGAACTTTATGAACTGGGGTAGCTTGCCCGTGTTCTTCTGAGTGCCCTTCAGGTAAAAATTTGGCAGTGTCTCACTTGTGGGGAAGAAAACCCTTTCCGCTGCTCCCTTCTTGACTAGGGAGACTGCAAATCAAAGTGGTAAAGGACAGATTCACAGGAGAAGGAGGTTTATAAGTGCGTGCACATTAAGTGATTGGAGGTGGCGGCTCATAGAGCTGACTTTGTAGGAAAAGTGGGGGTGGGGAGGACAGTGGGTTTATTTAGGAAAGACTATGGGTGTTTAGAAGAGCAAACAGGAGATAAGAAAGTTTGCGATGAGGTTTCTCTATAGACATGAATAGTCTTTCCTCCTCTGTCAGGACCAGAGTTGGGTTTTATGGGATTTGTGGTAGGTTTATGCCCTTCCTCCCTCCTGAGAGCGGACCCACCCCAAAGAGGGACTCTGAGGGCAGCCTCATTTCTCTGAAGTTGCTGCCTCGGTCAGGTAAGGGAAAGCTGGGAAGCCTTCATTCTGTACGTGTTGAATCTACAATCTTCTTCAGCTTCAAATAATCTTGACACCAGCTCCAGGGCCCGGGTGGGTCCCCACGCACTGCTTTGCTCTGTGCCGATGCTCGCCTCTTTGCTGGTCTCAGTCTCCATCTTGAACTTCAAAACCGCATTGCCAGCTGCTGATCAGCCATGTCTCCCAGAGTTTCCTGCCAGTGTCGCAGGAGTGCGAAGGGCCGTCTCTGCTTCCCTCCCCCGTTCACCTAGTTGTCCTCTTGCCAACGTGTGTCTTCCTGGAGCCCTCATTCACCGGGGCTCAGAATAGTGGAGCATCTTTGATTTGCTCTTGGTGAAAGGTCATCAGTGACACTTCTAGAATGCCTATTAAGTCTGGCCCTGACCTTCCACTCTGATTGATCTTTCTTTCCTTCTCTCTCCATTTATTGTCGTGTAGGTAGTTGCTGGTTATTTTCTGCTGTCCAGAAAGTTTGGTGATTTCCCATTATTGATTAAAATGAGTCGAAACTCCCGTCAACTGGCATTCAAGGACGTTGGCCTCATTCTGGGCTGCTTTAGTGGTACAGGATCTCTTGTTGGTTCCTGACCATCTACTTCTCCTCCCCATCCGCGCCTGCTGGAAACACACGCCCTGCCACCCCTGTCCTGGGCCACCTGTCACAGTCCTTCAGAGCAGTGCAGGCACCTCTTCTCTTCTGGATCCCATCAGAACCTTCTTTTCATTCTGAGCAGGCGGCATCTCCCGAAATCCCACCGCATCTCGTGTCTCTATAGTGGTAGACACCACGGACTGTCTGATCATGGTTATTTGCCCACTTGTCTGTTATGTAAAGGTCCTTAAAGTCAGAACTCAGGTCTAACTCGTTTGTGCCGCCTCAGTGACACCGTGCGCACGGTAGGTGTCTGCATCACTTAAGAAATACTCGCATCTATGAGGCAGAGGCAGAATTACATGAGCTTTGAGGTCAGGTGCCACGCTCTGAACCTTGAGTACCACTGGAAGGTGGCGTGAATGTCTAAAGCAAGGTAGGGCTTGGACTTAGATGCCAGTTTCACAGCCTCCCAGTGGGTGTGGTTGAAGTGGGGGCACTCTGAAGTTACTGTGGTAACAATAGCTAAAATGTGGAGGCACAGATTATGTACCAGGCACACCCCTCCAAGACGGATGTGCAGATGGGGAAATAGAGTCTCACAGCAGCCGGGGGACTGGACTCAGGGTCATAGTGCTGGTAAGGGTCAGAGGCAGGATTCAGATCCTCTCTCACCATTCTGTGTCCATGCACACCATCTTAGCAAGGAGGGTGCCTTTGCTTTAAAAACCATATTCTCAATCCCGTGTGTTCTGTGACTCCCACTTTTTTAAAGTTTATTTATTAGATGCCAGAGAAAGAAAACACATGCATGTGAGCCAGGGAGGGGCAGAGAGAGCAGGAGAGAGAGAGAATCTCAAGCAGGCTCCCAGCTGCCAGCCCAGAGCGGGACTCAGGGCTCAAACTCATGAACCGTGAGATCATGACCTTGAGTGGACACCAAGAGCTGGATGCTTAACTGACTGAGCCACCCAGGCGCCCTGACCCCCAGTTGTTTTAATAAAACCTGCTGTGTTGTTGATGTCTTTGGGCTCAGCCTTTATTATGGCTCATGGATCTGGAGGCCTCTGAATGCAGTGCAGGTGCAGAGCAGAAGTTTGTTTTAGAATTCCTGCTGTAAAAATCCTGTTAGCTGAGCGGGGTCCACCCCTTCACTGCCTTGTTTTTTTTCTTTCTTTTTTTTTTTTTTTTAATTTCTTTTAATGTTTATTTATTTTTGAGACAGAGAGAGAGACAGAGTATGAACGGGGGAGGGTCAGAGAGAGAGGGAGACACAGAATCTGAAACAGGCTCCAGGCTCTGAGCTGTCAGCACAGAGCCCAACGCGGGGCTCGAACTCACTGGCCGCGAGATCATGACCTGAGCCGAAGTCGGACGCTCAACCAACTGAGCCACTCAGGCTCCCCTTCACTGCCTTGTTTTAACCTTTTTTCTGGGTATCTGAGGGTTGTTAACATGGGGAGCCCTCAGTGTGGGGACCAGCTAGGTCACTGATCAGATGCTTAAGAAGTGGTTACAAACAGTTCCGAGCAAGCTTGCCTGTAAGTGGTATCATGACTGATGTTGTGTTGACACCAAATTACTTTCTGCAAGCAGAAACTGCCTAAAGCAGACTCAAAGCCAAATGAGGAAAGTGCTGGGTTTGCGGCTCATTATGAGAGGCTAATTTTCCTAATATGTTAAAAGTTACTACATCTGAAAAAAAGTCGGAAACCCAGTAGAAAAATGGACAAAGGATATGAATAGATGGTTCACAGAAAAGAAAATAATACGTGGCTCTTCAGTATATGAATGTGTTCAAGCCACAGTAAAAGAAACTCTCCTTTTTTATTTTTTCTACTTAACGGATTCTGTCTTCATTTTCTAGGGCTGCCCTAACAAAGTAGCACAGCCCTGGTGCCTTCAGCAGAAAAATGTGTTTCCTTGCAGTTCTGGAGGCTGCAAGTCTGAGTTCAAGGCATCAATTGACAGGATTGGTCCCCTCTGAGGCCTCTCTCCTGCCTTGTAGACACCTGACTTCTCCCTTCTTCACACCGTGTGCACCTGTGTCCTGTCTTAGAAGGGCGCCAGTCACATTGGATTAGGGCCCACCCTAATGACTTGATTTTTAACTTCATTACCTGTCTAAGTACCCAGTCTCCAAATAGAGTTGACCCTTTGAACTGCTGAGGTCTGCTTACAGGCAGAGTTTTTACAGTTCTGTAAATTTATTGCCCGAATAACCTTTTCTCTAGCTTTATTGTAAGACTGCAGTGTGTACTACATGGAACATACATGTTATGTTATGCCTGTTAACAGTCACCAGTTAGTTGACTGTTCGTGTTCCTGGTAAGGCTTCTAGTTAGCAGCAGGCTGTTAGGAGTGAGGTTTTTGAGGTGGATTCATGACTTCAGGAGGGTGTGTGGGAGGGTGGCACTTCCCCAGTCCCTGTGTTGTTCAGGGTTCAGCATTACAGATCTGAGGTCCTGGGGCTTAGGGCTTCAGCATATGAATTTGGGGAGGGGAGCAAAATTCAGTTTATAACAATGACAGAAAAACATTACACCTAATTGGCAAAGGAAGGAAGAAATTAGTACTCCTTTGTTGGAGGCATTATAAACTGAGACAGGTTCTTTGAGTTGTAATTTGTCATTATTTGGTGAAATTCTAGGGGATTCCTTTGATCTCAAAATTTGCCTTCCAGGAACTTCTCAAAATGACAGCATGTTAGGGTTCTTCTTGACGCTTGGCTCATGACAGCAAAAGACTGGAAACAACTCAATGTTGTCACTATGGCATGTGTTAGTTATGGTTTAAGAAAAGAGGAATTTCTTTTTTTTTTTTTTTAAGTTTTTTTATTTTGAGAGGCGGAGAGAGCAGAAGAGGGACAGAGGAGAGAGAGGGAGAGAGAGAATCTCAGGCAGGCTCTGTGCTGTCAGTGCATAGGCCGATGCGGGGCTTGAACCCACGCACTGTGAGATCACGTCCTGAGTTGAAACCAAGAGTCAGATGCTTAACCGACTGAGCCACCCAGGCGCCCCAAGGGGGATTTCTTGATGGACAGATAGCGAATGCTCTAAGAAGAAGCAAGGTAGAGAGCGGTGTATAGAATGTTGCCATCTGCGTAGAAGGGGAGAAAGAATTCATGGGTATTTGGGTAAAATATTTCTCTGAGGTTACACCAGATGTGGGGGTGGAGGCTGGACAGCTGGGGGCCAGGGGTGAGAGGGAAAGTTCTCAATGTATATGTTCTGGTACCTTTTAAATTTTGAATCTTGAATTTATTAGAGGAACTATTTTCTTTTGTTTAGGAGAAAATTGTATCACAAGGTCGTTTATAATTTATGTTTTTTGAGGTGGTTTTTAAAAGTTTATTTATTTATTTTTAGAGAGAGCAAGAAAGGGCACATGAGCAGGGTAGGGGCGGAGAGAGGGAGAGAGAATCCCAGGCAGGGTCTGCACTGTCAGCACAGAGCCCCACATGGGGCTTGAACTCATGAACTGTGTGGTCGTGACCTGAGCCAAAACTAAGAGTCGGACGCTTAATGAATTGAGCCACCCGTGTACCCCTTGAGGTGAGTTTTAAAAAATGAAATTATTCTGATTAAAATCATTCTTGTCTTAAGAAGCTGATTTATTTTTTTCCCCCACAAGTCATGGTTTGGAAGGGCCGTGATTCCACATCTGAGCAGTGACAGTGCATGATCACTTGATCACAGAGAATGGGTCAGGTGTGTCCCTTGAACCGACCATCCTTCCTAGACATCCTTGCCTCAGAGCTTGTAGGGCAATAATTATTTTTTTTTCATTGTGGTGTAGAATGTGTATGAATCATTGTTGCAGATTTTAGTTTGCTCAGATCCTCCCATGCAGAGAACTACTATTTAGTCTTGTTAATTGGGCTCTTTTGGTTTTACCAGGTTATTTTAAGGCATTTATGGGCGATGGTGTTGATAAAGCTAATAGCACTTTGTATGTGTTTAGTACCTTGAACTTTGCAAAGTGCTTTCACATTCATTATCTCATTATATTGTCAGTTGAATTGTGAGGTTTCGAAACAGAGAGATTATTACCATCTTTTTCCGGATGAAGAATTCGAAAGCTTCAATGCCTCGCAGTGAGTGATAACCTTCGAGCTGGAGGTTTCATTCAGGGTTATAAACTGGCTCTGCTAAGAATAAGGAGAGAATTAATGGTTAGAGTTGGTGGTCCGGTCATACTTCAGGCTTATTGACATTGATCGTGTAGTTCAGGGGTTTTCAGTGGGGGTGGTTTTGGCCCCCAGAAGACATTGGTGATGTCTGGAGACATTTTAGGTTGTCAGGACTGGGGATGTGCTATTGGCCTCTAGTGGGTAGAGGGGCAAGGATGCTGCTGACCAACCCCCAGGGCTCGGGACTGTGCCCCTACCGGCTCACCCAGCCTTGAATGCCGAGGATGAGAGAGCCCTGCTGTAGTCCAGAGGCAGTGAGTATGCCCTGCCCACCACTCTCAAAGCCCGTCTTTTTTTTAATGTTTGTTTATTTATGAAGGAGAGAGAGACAGAGTGTGAGCAGGGGTGAGGCAGAGAGGGAGGGGGACACAGAATCCGAAGCGGGCTCCAGGCTCTGAGCTGTCAGCACAGAGCCTGCTGCGGGGCTCGAACTCACCAGCTGTGAGATCATGACCTGAGCTGAAGTCAGGCGCTAAACTGACTGAGCCACCCAGGCAGACCTCAAAGCCTGTCTTGGGGCACCTGGGTGGCGCAGTCGGTTAAGCGTCCGACTTCAGCCAGGTCACGATCTCGCGGTCCGTGAGTTCGAGCCCCGCGTCAGGCTCTGGGCTGATGGCTCGGAGCCTGGAGCCTGTTTCCGATTCTGTGTCTCCCTCTCTCTCTGCCCCTCCCCCGTTCATGCTCTGTCTCTCTCTGTCCCCAAAATAAATAAAAAAAACGTTGAAAAAAAAAATTAAAAAAAAAAAAAAAAAAAAGCCTGTCTTACCCTTCCCCCAGCTCATCCATTTACTGCTCCCTTTTGAATGTTTCTTTTAGGGTTGGTGGAGGTCGAAATTATTGGGAATCCTGACTGATGGGCCAGGTTAAGAGACCTTTTCTGTCTTGGGTTGCGTACACGTGCATTGGAGGCATGATGCTGCCTTCGGGGTGTGCTGCCCAAGGCGGCACAAGTTACACCTGCACCAGGGGCTTCTCTGTATCCGGAGATCTGTCCTTCACTCCGTCCCTGGTTTTCATACTATGCACAGCATCTCTGTCCTGATCCAGGTGGGGAGGTAGCACAGTTTTTCTTAGCACCCTTCTCTTCTGCTGGGAAAGAGAAACCAGCAGCTGGGGGTTCTGGTGTGGGAATTCTAGCCAGGAGGGGAGGAGCGAGGCAGAACCCACAGCTTTTAGGGCTCATCAGGACCATGGGGGAAGAGTCAGCCTACAGAAAGGGACAGTGATTGAACACAAGATGGGAGCTGTGGAGGAGAACGAGCATCCAAGGGGAAGGTGGCCACTGAATGATGGCGTCGGTGGGACTGGGGGTCGCTGGTGGGAAAGGGCTGTGCTGGGTCACGCATCCCTAGAATTACTCACGGGTTCCTCGCCACCAGAGCTGTGACCAGTATCCACATCACTAGTGGGCCTTCTTGCCTGCCTGCTCGCTGTGGGTCAGCCACTGTTGACAGCAGAGGCTTGGAGAGGAAATACCTGCCTGGGTCCCTCAGGTTGTAGGAGGGCTCAGGACCCACACCCTGGTCTGGATTGTCCCCGAGCCCGGGGGGCTCCTCACCACCTCATGGATGCTCCCTATCCAAGTGCGGTGTGGAAATTGGCTTACTTGTTGGTTTTCAAGTGAGTATCGCTTTAGGATTTGTGTTTAAAAAAAGAACTCTGGGGGCACCTGGGTGGCTCAGTAGGTTAAGTGTCTGCCTCTTGATCTCAGCCCAGGCCTTGATCTCAGGATTGTGAGTTCAAGCCCTGTGTTGGGATTCGCACTGGGTGTGAAGCCTACTTAAAAACCAACAAACAAACTCTGGAAGTCATGGGGGCCTAGTGGCTTCAGGAGAGACAAAGGGAAAAGTCACGGAGTGGACAGTGGTGAGGACACAGACACAAGCATTAGGCTGGGGCCTGCTTTCCTGCAAAGCTCCCTGAAGATTACGGTAGCCTTTGGGCTGTCGGAAATTGGCTGCCTTGCAAGGGGGTGGATGAAAGGCTGCACTGCTGTCCGTCCTCCCCTTCCCCCCAGGAGTTCTCACCTTTGCTCAGCTCCCAGGGAACCTGGGCCCTGCACATCCCAGGGCTGCAGGCAGAGATAGGGCAGGGACCTGTTCCCGAGGCTGCATGCTCTGGGCGCCTCCTAGCTGACACTGGGGTGTGCCACGTGTGACGCTGCGGTCCCTGATCCCCACATCCAGCTGTTCTTGAGGATCACCACCTGAGGTTCTTTAGAAGGGGAGCCCCCTACTCCGACCCCCGTGCCTTCCATCCGCTCCTTGAGAGATTCTGGTTCAGTAGGCCCTGAACCTGCTGCTTCTGTGTGGCTGCCGCAGGCTGGGAAGAACTGGGCCAGTCCCGCCCCTGTCTGCACCGGGAGGGCTTTTTCCCTGCACGGGACTCACGTGCACGTGCTTTCTTGCTGTTACGCATTTATGAAATTTTCCAGTTCCAAGATAACAGTGAAAAATACCCTGAGGTTATTTAAAATCTTTCCTAGTTTTGCTTTTGAAAAATAATTTCCTTTTTTTGTTTTCTTTTTTTCTGTAGGACACTAAATTGTGGATAATAATGGAATATCTTGGTGGAGGCTCTGCACTAGATCTAGTAAGTATCACACCTGACGCCTAAACACGCCTGAGTTCTTCTCACTAAATCTGGGCTGTAGAGATGATTGTTTTTATCCGTTTCAGTTTCCCCCTTCAGTTGCATGAAAAAGGGACCAATATATATCCTTATAACATATATTTCTGCTTCTAGTAATATTACTGAAGATTTAAGGTCTGCTTTTGAAGCCAGTTGTGTTGTTTCCTGGGAAGCCAGCGCATTCGTCCATGGAAGTCATTAAGGAATTTGCTTGTCATTATCTTAAATAAGAACAGTTTGTTAGCTTGTCTTCCAGAACTGGTTTTAACTTCCGTGGAGCTGATACCCCATTGCTCTTCCTTATTTCAGATGATAGTTTAGCTTCCAAAATATGTGTGTCACATTTTCATTTATAACTAATTAGAATCAGGAATTTGAAAACTTAAAAAAATTCATTTCAGGAGTAAGACAGGCAGGCAGAGGAGGATGATCACAGAACAGTGTCACGTGTCAGAGCCGTGGCCAGACCAGGCAGGAGTGCACACTTCTGTTCTCGGGTGCACACTCAGAGCCCTTGCTAGCGCTCACTGTGCGTGGATGGCGGAGCCGGCCCCGCACCCGTGGTCTTGTCCCCGGCCTGGCCCGGACCTCCCGTGCCAGTAGTGGGTGCCAGCCCATGTGCAAGATAGTGGAATCTAGCGATGGGTTGACTTCCCAGCCGTGGTCTGCAGCTTGCTTCTCTTGGTAGAACATGGTCACATGTTGGCCTCTGACAAGGTGCTTACAAATAACTAGTGAATCATAAGCATTGCGTAGGTTGTCCTTGAAACACACTATATGCAAAACAAGTTTTTAAAAAATGGACACAGTGGTTTTAGCACTTGACATCTCGTCCCCACTGTGGTCGCGCAGTGACACCTATGTCCGTGGCACTCTTTTCTTACCTGTCCTGGAAGGGCTGATTTTTGGGTGACTGGTAGTTTCTGGGACAGGCCTCATCTACCATTTTAGCGTTAGTAGGTGGGTCCTGTCTGGTGGACGCTTGGAGGATGATGGGTCTGCCGTTTTCCCTGCCCTCAGAGGGATTGCCGGAAGAAGCTGTGTGTCAGGGGTTACAGTCTTACATAGGTTTTATCCACTAAAGAAAGAGATGTCCTGTGGTTAAAAGATTTCTTTTTTACAGTGGGAGTAGGAGTTAGTAGTTTTGGGGGAAGGTAAGCCTCTAAAACTTGATGTATCTCCAAAGGTATTATGTACCCAATTTTATAATATCACATAATGTTATAAACCATAAAAGCAATTGGTCAGAGTAGTGTTCAAAAGGAAGTTTTCAGAAGATTTTTTTTTTAATGTTTGTTTATTTATTTTGAAAGGAGAGAGCAGGGGAGGGGCAGAGAGGAGGGAGAGAGAAAATCCCAAGCAGGTTTCGCACTGTCGGTGCAGAGTCCGACTTGGGGCTCGAACCCACAAACCGTGAGATCGTGACCTGACCTGAAATCAAGAGTCAGATGTTTAACTGCCTGAGCCACCCAGGTGCCCCGCAAGAAGAAAATTTAATGTGATATCAACAATTCTGTTAAAATGAGAAAAGCAATAGAAGAGCCAGATAAACTGTTTTGACTTGCTTTGCATCTTTTCCATAAATTCACACATGACACAAAGAGCTTTTCATTTTTGACTCTTTTGGGAAATATTACAGGAATGTAGAAAATTTTCTCATTTTGTATAATTAGATTTACTGTTACCTTGAGTGCATCTCGTTTGTGACATACATGAAATTGTTTGCGAGGACTCTTCCCTCCAATGTGGAGACCTTCAGGATGGCAGTTCTGGTCTCTCAGTGCTCTGGTTTATTCATTTTTAATGCTATGGTAATTGAATTTATTTAGTGGTAACTGTCTTTGGAAATTTGAAGTCTGTGAAATTTTAGACATTACAATTGGAAGGAGGTATAGAGTTCTCCATTTAAAAAATATCTCCTATATTAGGGCTCCTGGGTGGCCCAGTTGGTTGAGGGTCCGACTCTTGATTTTGGCCCAGGTCATGATCTCATGGGTCATGGAGTTGAGGCATGCTCAGCGAGCAGCCTGCTTAAGATTCTCTTGTGCGCTCTCTCTCTAAAATTAGAAAAAAAAAAATTAAAAAATCTCCTGTAGTATCAGTCCCAGCAAACTGCCATCCATCTTCCACATTAATGGTCCTGGTGACAAGAACCAGGCACCCTTTGTTGGACATCCCTAATCATCTCATTTTAATTGATGGACACACGGAAACACTCAGAACTTTGGTGTCCCACCTAGCAAATACAGCTGGACTTTGGGCCTCGTTGTGTCCAGTGGCAAAGCTTGTGGCCTTCCCTGATCCCACATGTCCTTCCTGTCCCTCTTACTTCATTGTACCTTTCTCGTATCCCCTTGCTGTTGGCATGTCCCCAACTTACAAAGATGAGGATATTTTAATAATAGGATACAAGAACTATTTTTTTGAATGTTGAAAACCATTAGGATTATTTTGAGAGGGTCTATTATTTGTTTATAAAAGATTTTAAGAATGAGAATATTGTAGCATATACAGTTTGATACCGTATAGCTGAATGTACGGATTTGGGGCATTTCTCTGAAAAATTAAGCTTTTATTAAGTGTCTCTCTCTGTTAAGAGGCATAGTGCTAATATATGTATGTGTGACTTCGGAGGAGCCCCACAGGTGGGGTGTGTGGAGGGAAAGGAGACCAGGCAAGGAGAGGGCTGTGCCACCCCCAGAGCATGAAGATCTTACTGGCTCTTTCTTCACCTTTTGCCCTCCAGATGCCTCTTGTCTCTTCACGCGCTCAGTAACTGAGTCCGCTTGGGCTGCCATAAGAAATTACACAGGCTGGGGGCTTCAACAGCAAACATCGATTTCTCATAGTTCTGGAGGCTAGGAAGTTCAAGGTCAAGGCACAGGCAGATCTGGTGTCTTATGATATGAGACAGATTTCAGCATTTGAATTTTGGGTAGAGGGGTGGACACACAGTTCAGTCCCTAACACTAATGAAAACTAAGGTTTCAGTGTGGGCACAGGTATACAGCTGTCTCTCTGTTAACCCCTCCCTGTTCTTGGCCATGAGCATGTTGAAGTGTGTGTGCAGATTTTGTTTTTTGCTGTTTTACTCTGCATTGTGGTTAACAGGTCTTTTTACTTAGGCTCTGAGATATTAGTTAAATTTCTCTCATTGTATCTTTTTTTTTTTTAAGTTTATTTATTTAGAGAGTGTGTGTGAGTGTGAGCAGGGTTGGGAGGGTCGGGAGGGGGGCGGCGGACAGAGGGAGATGGAGAGAGAGAATCCCAAGCAGGCTCCACGCCCGACTCGGGGGCTCAAACCCACAAACTGCGAGATCATGACCTGAGCCTTAATCAAAAGTCAAGATCTGGACGCCCAGCCAGCTGAGCCACCAGGCACCCCACCTCGCGTTGACTCTTAATGACACTTTAGCCCGGGGCAGGAAGGTGGCTACCTGCCTTTAAGATTGCCTTTTAGCATGTCTGATAGTTAATTTTGGGGGGCTTGCTTTTAATTCTGGAATTGAGGTTCCAGGTAGAGGCCGGCTCCAGGTCAGGATGCGGGATAAAGAATTGCCTGGATGTTCTCTGGCGGGAAGTGGGGTGTTTTGGATGTAGGTAGGGAGCTGTCTGGGTGCTGAGAGGGCTTCCTCAGGTCCAGGCCACTGAGCCCTGACATACCAGCAGCGTCAGCTGTTGGAGCCCAAGAGAACTGCAGACCTGATCCTCTCTTGCTGTTCTGTACATTCAGAGGGGGCCCAAGAGAGGAAAGTGACTTTGCCCCAGGCTAAAGATGATGGCTTCAAGACCAGGTTGAGATTTCTAGTCTGCAGCACGGCCTATAAGTAAATCTTGGGCTTTGCGGATGAGACAAATTAAAGGACACAACCGAAAGACTTCATTACTTCAGCTTTTGTTAACACAGATCTGCTTTTTGTGAATTACTGAGAGGCTGGCCCGTGCATGAACTCCCGGTCCTGTTGTCTTTGCCTGGGCATCTCTGTATCTGGTGGAAAATAAGCTGATGCTGTTGGAGCATGCGTGTCCCTTGGAGACTTCTCTTCCTCTTTCCTGGGGATGCATCCTTTTTGACTTTTGAAAAAAAAATGCAATTGATTTTAACCTGTTAGAGCAATAAAATATGGTATCTGGCATGAAGAATAATATTAGACACAATATGGCTTAGTTTTCTTTAAGTTTATTGTTATTATTATTATTTTTAGTAACCTCTACACCCAGTGTAGGGCTCAAACTCACGACCCTGAGATCGAGTCGCATGCTCTTCCCACTGAGCCAGCCAGGTGTCCCCAATGTAGCTTAGTTTTTAAGAGTCATGAATGTTAGAGTAAAATAGGCATATGCTTTATTTTGAATGCATATGTGTGAAAGTGTTCAACCTGTTGAATTTTTTTTAATTTGAAAGATAATTAAATAATAAATTGAAATTAAATGTTTGTAGGATCCTAAGCAGACTCTGCGCAGACAGCAGAGTCTGATGTGGGGCCCAAACCCATGAACCGTGAGATCACGTCCTGATAGATCATGTCCTGATGGAAGCCCTAGAAGCCACTGTGAGAAAACGCTGGGTTCTAGTTTGAAAACCAGTAAATGTAGATAATTTCTCAAGCTCCATCTTCTTCTGGGGTGCCGTGACTCGTGAATGTAATGGGTATCATGCAGTTAAAGACTTTGTAACTTAAAACGGGATAGGTTTCGAGTGAATTCAGTTTTCATTCAGATAATATTTGTTGTGTGCCTGCCACGTGTCAGGCGTTGTGCTAGCCCCTGGGAGTTAGTGCAGTGGACGAGGCAGAAGGCAGTCCCACTGGCCCGGAGCCGTGTTCTAATGGGAGAAGACGGCTTGTTATATTGTATGTGGGAAAGTGCCATCAGGGGAAGAAAGCCAGGTGGGGTGGATTGGGAGGATTGGTGTGAGGATTAGGCCCGGACGGCCAGAGCCCAGAAGATCTGTAGGTGGTTAGGTCAGTCTGTGCTGCAGGAGAGCATCAGGGATGGGCTTGGAGTCTAATGAAGAAGGAACTGTGCTCCACAAAGTAGTCATTCTATCAGGCAGACGTGTTTGACAAACTTAAAAATGAATATGCAGCATGATTTTATTTTACTTTAATTTTTTTAAATATTTATTTGTGAGCAAATAAATATTTGCACTCCGACTCTGTGCAGACAGCAGAGAGCCTGATGCGGGGCTCGAACCCATGTACCATGAGATCCTGTCCTGAGCCGAAGTCGGACCCTCGACTGACTGAGCCACCCAGGCACCCCATGCAACATGGTTTTAAAGGATCAGATGGTGTATTCATTAGTGTTAGGCCGAGCTGCTGTTGTAGTGGTCCCCAAACAGCATCTCACACAAGAGAGAAAAGTACAGTTGACCTTTTAACAACATGGGTTTTAACTGCACATGTCCACTTACATGCCGATTTTTCTTCCTAGACAGGACAGTACTGTAAATGTATTTTCTCTTCCTTACGATTTTCTTACTACCATTTTCTCTGGCTTACTTTATTGTAAGAATACAGTACATGATACACAGAACATACAAAATGTGTGTTAAGGGACTATATGTTATTATTAAGGCTTCCAGGCAACAGTAGTTAAGATTTTGGGGAGACCAAAGCTGTATGCCGATTTTCAAGTACACAGGGGCCGGTGCCCCTAAACCCTACTTTGTTCAAGGGTCAACTCTCTTTCCGTCCCACATGTGGGGTCACTGGGCTTCAGTCCACATGGTCATCAGGGCTCTGCCCTGGAGGGTAGCTCTGCCATCTGTTACCCATGGCTTCCTGTGTCTTCGGTCACTGTCTTCTCTGGCTGCCAGTGTTTTCAGGGCCAAGACCAGGAAGGGTCAGTCGCTTCTGTGCATATTCCACGGGTGAGAACTTAGTCACCCGGCCAAGCCTGCCGAGCTGCTGCAGGAGCTGGCACGTGTGGCCTTGTTGGGTGGCCGTGTGCCTGGCAAATCATCTCTGTTAGAGTGGAGACGGGAGAACAGACCTGGGGGAGAGGGAGTTCAAAGTCACCCAGAGATGAGACTCCCAGAGTTTTTTCCTGGGAGTCTTTCTTTTATAAAGATTATGTGAAGAGTGCGCAGTCCTCCTACTGAGAGGGAGCACCTTGTTTATATTGCTTGGACATGTTAATGGTGGAGGGTGCTAATCTAGGACTCTGAGAACTTAGCCGGGCCTTCCCCACCAGTGAAGAACTCTGGTGCAGAGAACAGCCGAATACCTTTTACAGCGAACTTTGACACCATCCATCGATCCTCTCCCTGTAAATAGACTATCTCTCTTTGTCCCCTTCCCCCACTGCCCCCCCCGCCCATGGCATATAAATCATTGGTGGGTAGTGTTTAGGTCAGATTTAAAAGGGCATGGCCAGACACACATTAGTCAGAGAGCCAGCTCCTAATGATTCAGGGGAAGATTTTTAAATTAGTTTTCTCTGTTCTTCTTATCTCCCCTTGGTGGTGACACCAGGTGACTTTGCTGTTTCTTTCCTGAGACTTGATAACAGAAGGGAGGTGGTGGTTACCTCCAAGTGGCACCAAATGTTACTGATTACCTGCTTGGGTAGATACCTGCCGGAGGAGGGAATGGAACCCATACTCTGAGGTGGGGTTTTGCAGGACTGGGTTACCCTTGTACATTGCGGTGCATTCCGGGCCAGCAGCCCTGCCTTCCCTGCCCTGTTCTCCCGGGTTACCAGAAAAGTGCCTTTTCCTCTTTTTGAGTCTTAAAAATGTGTCTGACCCGTGAAGACTCAAATATATGTGGAGAAGACAGACCAGGCAGGGTTTTCAGATTGTGTTCTTTGGAACAGTAGTTCTGATGTGTATTTCTTGAAAATAAGACTCTTGGCCAGATAATTGTGGGGGAAAATTAGGTTCCGTGGAACAAAGTATGCAGCATGCTACCTTCATCTGAGGTAATCTTTGGCAATCGTAATTAGAAATTGGGGGGCACCTCGGTGGCTCAGTCTCTTAAGCGGCCGACTCTTGATTTAAGCTCAAGTCATGTTCTCATGGTCGTGAGATTGAGCCCTACATCGGGCTCTGTGCTTAACAGTGCAGAGCCGGCTTGGGATTCTCTCTCTCTGCCCCTCCCTCACTCTCACTCACTCTCTCAAAATAAAGGAAAATAAAATAGAAAAAGGAGATTGGGATCCTCCTTGGCAGGTTAGTTGATCCACGAGTGTGACCTCCCAGCGTGTAACACGCGGTAGGACCAGAGCGACCGGCGCGTCGTCCTGTTCGTGCATTGTGCACGGGGGACTGCCGAGGGGGACGGCTCAGTCCGGGCACGCGGCTGCCACTGCCAGAGTCCCCTGAGGCCCGCGGGTTAGGAGAGGCAGCCTGGCTGCCCCCCACCTTCCCTCTTTCATGCACGCAAGGGGGGTTCCCGGAGCCTCCAGCGGGGCCTGCAGCAGGGGCGGCCCAGCTCGCCCGATGGCTGGAAAGCAGCGCCAGTGGGAGTTCAGCCATCATGAAGGGAAATGGGGAGCCTCACTTGCCCCCATCTTGGGCGCCATCTAACAGCTGTTTGGTTACCATCATCCTGCAAAGGCCCTGAGACACGTCTGAGAAAGGGTACGTGTGTCTGTTGGAACGCTGCTCTAGAGAGGGTCTTAGCTGCCCTTCCCTTTGGATTAAAGCACATCTCTATCTGTGTCTTTTTTTTTTTTTTTTTTTTGAGTGAATCTGTCAGCTTTAGAATTCCTTCACCTTTTTTTGTTTTTTTTAGTTTTTTGTTATTTTTAAGGTTATTTATTTTGAGGGAGAGAGAGAGAGGGAGGGAGGGAGAGAGAGAGAGAGGGAGGGAGGGAGAGAGAGAGAGAGGGAGGGAGGGAGGGAGAGAGAGAGTCAGTCCCAAGCAGGCTCCATGCTGTCAGCACAGACCCCAACACAGGGCTTGATCCCACGAACCCTGAGCTCACGACCTGAGCCGAAATCAAGAATCAGACCCTCAACTTACTGAACCACCCAGGCGCCCCACTGTTTTTGTTTTTGTTTTTGGTTTTTTTGAGTGTAGTTGACACACGATGTTACGTTAGTTTCAGGCGTACATCATATCGATTTGACCAGCGTGTTCCATACGCTGTACTCCCCGCACATGTGGCCACCATCTGGCAAAGTACATCACTGTTGCAACACCACTGAGTGCGTTCCCTGCGCCGTAGCTTTTATCCTTGTGGCATACATTCATTCCACACCTGGAATCCTGTCCCTCCCTCGCCCCTTCACCGTCTTGCCCAGCACTTCCCTCCTCCGGCCGTCACTAGTTTGTTCTTTGTATTTACAGGTCTGATCCTGTATAGCTCATCTGTCTTTTTAAAATTTACGCAGGGAAGGTGACGGGGTGGTGGCTTCCTTCCACGAAGTGTGAGGATTTGGGTGATGATAGCATCCCTGTCAGATCTAAAATGGGATTCTGAGGATTATCATATGGATAAAAAATTAACATAAATTATGAGAATTCTGTCCCTCTCTCTGAGGGCACCATTATTGGTCCTGTAGAGAGTGTTAGATTGTTGTGCTGATTTGTGGAACTATTAGGTGTGGTTGAATTCCCTGCTCTGAAGTAATGGTGGACTATTTACCTTGTCTGAGCTGCACTCTAGAACCTAATTTTTCCTTTTAACAGAGGATATATGAATTTGGCATTTCTTCCTTACATCTTCATACAATTATAATTTTAAGGCGTCAGTATTAATTCTTTTGAGTTTCTCACAGTAAAGGTTTTCAGAGGCAATTATATCTTATTCTTACTTGGCATAATAGACTAACATATTTATTATGTGACCAAAAAAAAAAATATCCCGCATCACTGGAATTGAGCCCTTTTCAGCTCTCTTCCCCCAGGTCTTAAAATTCAGATTGGAGGGGTGCCTCGCCTCTGTGGCTCAGTTGGTTAAGTGTCTGACTTTGGCTCAGGTCATGATCTCAAGGTTTGTGAGTTCAAGCCCCACGCTGGCCTCTGTGCTGACAGCCCAGAGCCTGAAGCCTGATTCAGGTTCTGTGTGTCTCCCTTTCTCTGCCTCTTCCCCGCTCATGCTTGATCTCTCTCTCTCAAAAATAAATACACATTTAAAAATACTTCAGATTTGAAAAGTTCTGGTGCATGGGTAGCCTCAGACGGCAGTCGGCCCCCAGGCCACGACCACGGGCATGGTGATGACCATGGTATGTGTTAGGATGGGGTACCCTAACTGTGAGCTCCCAGGCTTTGGTCTCTGGACTGAAGTCCCTCCCAAGCTTAGCTTGTTGGCATGACTGGGCTGACCACAGGCTTTCTCACTGGCCCTGCTTCGATTCTTAGCCAGATTTGCTTTAATTGGCAAACTCTTTTTTTCTTTGCTGCTTTCTTTACTTTTTGGGGGAGGGGTCTTTTAAATAGGTTTTAATTGTTCAGGCAAAATGGCTATTTGGAGTGAAGAAATTGTTATTTGATTTTTTAAAAATGTTTATTTACTTATTTTGAGAGAGCAGGGGAGGGGCAGAGAGAGGGAGACAGAGAATCCCAAGTAGGTTCCCAGTTGCCTGCACAGAGCCTGACGCGGGACTCGAACCCACAAACCATGAGGTCATGACCTGAGTCAAAACCAAGAGTCGGACACTTAACCGGCTGAGCCACCTAGGCGCCCCTGGAGTGAAGATGTTTTTAGATTTGAATATTGTTCATTTAACATGGGTATTGACTGTGTTTGATCATCTCAAACTTCTCCTAAAATGATCATTTGAGTAACTTTAATAATTCTTTTCTTACTAGTTAGAACCTGGCCCTTTAGATGAAACTCAGATTGCTACTATATTAAGAGAAATACTGAAAGGACTTGATTATTTGCATTCGGAAAAGAAAATTCATAGAGATATTAAAGGTAAGAAAACATGTTGCTTTCCATGCCTCTGAAATCCTAAGGCGGGTGGGAAGGCCCAGTACAGGGGAAGCTTGTACTTCTTCTCAAAGGGAGGTTGTCCTGCACGTGTTCGAGGAGTGCCTTCAACCTGCCTGGGGTGGGGTGGGGTGGGGTGGGGCGGCTTTGAGGGGGATCCCACCGATCCTGCCCGCGTTGAGCACGAGATCTCGAAGACAAGAGACTGTACGTGTTCCGGAAGCACTAACGGGTGAAGCCGAGCAGCACAGAGCGTCAGGAGGTGTCTTGGGGTCTGTTTTTGCAGCTGCCAACGTTCTGCTCTCTGAACACGGAGAGGTGAAGCTGGCTGATTTCGGGGTGGCGGGGCAGCTGACAGATACCCAGATCAAAAGAAATACCTTCGTGGGTACCCCCTTCTGGATGGCGCCCGAAGTCATTAAGCAGTCAGCCTACGACTCCAAGGTAAGGGCCGACTCTTCCTGTTTTCTGGGTCCAGAGAGTTGTCTTCTGTGACCCAACCTCACAGCTCTTCCAGGTGGACCAAAGAAGGTTCCTTGAAGCAGGACATGAAGGTAGTTCTCTCCGACCTCGGTTAGAAACAGATTTCATCTCTGTCTCCTACATCGTTTAATACCCTTTATTTATCCAGCCCACAGTTACTGAGTTGTTTTTTTTTTTTGTTTTTTGGCTTAAACAATGTGTGCTCGATGGTGGTGGGGACCAGGGAAGGAGCCCATTGGAAGGTAGGTGTGGCAGAACAGAGGACCAAGGTGGCCAGAATGGGTTCAGGCCTCCTGAGACGGCCAGGTAGAGGCATATGGGTCCACAGAGAGGGGTGGAGATTATCTGTCTATAGGTGGTGCTCGAAGCCTGAGCGGGAGTGGATGAGGGAAGGGGGCCCTGGACAGAGCTCTAAGCATAGTTAAGGGACAAGCATAGAAGGAGGCTCCCACGAAAGAAATGGAGAGTTCATAAAAATGTTAAGACCAGAGTCTGGAAAGAATATGCTTTTAGTTGGTGCTACAGGTTCTTCCTCTCATTATTTTTAATTCTTGGTTAGGATCATTTATTCTCAGAGGCTCCTTCCCAACAGGAGGCAAACCATAATTCTTCTTTTCCACCTTTTTTACCTGTCAAACGTCCTCTCCCAGTTTTTCCTGGGTTGTTTTCCCTGGTACCTTCAACTTTCTTAAACTTCCTAGTTTAGACTATAAATCCTAGGCACCTTGCCTCGGGAATCTTTGATTTAACTCCCCTCTCCCCCAGGCTGCTCATTCTCAGGTTGTACACAGAATAATCGTCACACGGTCCACAGAGAATTAATTGGTTCTTCAGAAGTTTCTAGGAAAACAAATATTTAACTCACATACATTTACATGCCAGGCGTTGTTTCGTCTTTTTAAAATGGGAGTCTTGTCAGCAGACAGTAAGTAGACTTTTCCTAGGCACAGAACCTTCCGTCCGGCCCTTTGGGCATCGGTGGGAGCCATCAGCTGTTTAAAGAGAAGATGTTGTATCAGAGTGGCAGGTGTACCTGCTTCTAGCATGGCAGGGACCCACCTAGCTGTCTCACTTTTAAGTTGTGGTGTGGCTTTGACTGCCATGGTCATGCTGATGGCTTTGGTAGCCACTGGCCGGTAGGTGACTGGTGGGTTTTCAACCCCTAGCGTAACAGAGCTCTGTGGGCTTCATCGTGCTTTTTGCCCTGTGGATGGATGGGTTCCCTCCATCCAGAGTCCTCTCTGCAGCCACCTTTGCTGATGGGGTCATAGCATTTTAGGGCTTGACCAGTCCTCTCTCTTTATTTTAGGCTGAGGTCCTTTTATTGGAGTTCATAAGTCTAGATTTTGGTAGGGACCAGAACCCAAGTTTCTGAACTCATCTGATTACACCACACTGATGGCTTTCTTCTCTTCCTTTCTAGTAAATGAGCTGATCAATCATGGCGCTTGTGACTCTGGATTCAGTTCTTGTATTTTCAGTATTAAGACACCCATCACTGGTCACTTCACATTTTTTCCTCAGGGAGTGGCCTGGTTATCCAGGACCTTCCCCTTCCTCTCTTTCTTCCTCTTGCAGGGTCACTCTGGACTTTTGCCCAAGATGTGGCCTCTGGCAGCAGAGGTTTTACTGCATCATAAAGCTTTGCCACCTTTTTTCCCCTGGAGTTCTTGTCCTGATCCAAATGCTCTTATCTGATCAGTAGGTGTTGCAGTGTTCTTAGGTAGATTTAAAGATACTGGTCTCCAGCTCTGGGGACGACCGCTTGGCTGGGGAGCTTGAGAACGTAGATGCCACTCTTCTCCCTAACCTTTCACTATACCTCTTACTCTGGCTTGTCAGAAGTGAATTCTTTCATTTGCCTGGGTCATAGCCAACACCTCTCAACTGGAAATCATGTGCGAAAATTACATTTATGTGAACTTGGCTTCCCAGATTTGTTGACCCAGGAGGTGTGGAAAGTGCAGATAAGGCTAATCTCTATGTCTGAGTCTGGGGCCTCGGGGGATAACGTGACATTAGTTCTCTCCCAGTAGTTGTGGCTCTGGGCTAGCAGCTTTTGTCTGGAACAATGCCTGATTTACAGATCCTCTTCCAGTGACTGCCTCCCTTCTCAGAGGCTGGCCTGGCCCCCTGGCCGGGTGCTCTGTGCTCTTGGAGGGGCTTTGTGGTTACTCTGCTCTCCTGATACACAAACTTATTT
The DNA here is from genome assembly GCF_023721935.1 of Panthera uncia. Lineage (NCBI taxonomy): Eukaryota > Metazoa > Chordata > Mammalia > Carnivora > Felidae > Panthera > Panthera uncia. Next base: position 67,039,185 of record NW_026057576.1, on the reverse strand, counting down.
GGTTTGTTTTTCATGGGCCCCTTCCGGTCTTCCTCAGGTGTCCATCCAGGCATTTTCTCCATCAGCCTTTGCATTCCAGAAAGGAGTGCACAGCCCCGGTGGGTGGTTCTGTTCCCATCACTTTCATTTTTGGTACACTCCCTGTTGTTCAAAGGAAGGTCTGGTTGGGCCAAGGATAGCATGCACCTGCCTTCCTGGGATCTTCATCTTACTGGACCAAAGTTTTATTAGTTAATTAACTAATTAAAATTTTTATTCGTTTTATGTGTATGTCTAGAACCTTGTTTAACGTAATGACCTCTTGAACCCATATCTTTGACTGCTTGTCATTTGTCCAGACTCCTTAGGTGTCCTGAATGTGTTTGTACACAGAGGACGTACATATAGGATGTCTTATGTTGATCTTAGTTCATAATCTAAGTACGACATTATTAGGTCATGATTACCCATGTGTCTTAAGAGCCTTATTTCTGTTACTTTTAAGGTGAAGTAGGGTAGCTTGGTTTATTTAAGAAGCCTTGAGACCTAGAAGATGTGCCAAGGGAGATAACTCTGCTCTCCCATAAGGAAGCCTTTGCTTTCAACACTGAGCAGGGGCTTGGGCTGGAGAACATTAATCTTTCTCCCTCCACCCCCCCCTCCCCCCCGCCCTTTGTTTATAAGGTTATGGTGATGGCATGTTAGCAAATGGATTGGACTTGTGTAAAGACATAGTCCGTGTTCCATGTCCCTTTTGTGTATTCATTCATTTGGTATTGCTGTAGTTGTGCCCAGTGCTAAATAATTGTATCTCCCATGAGTAATTGCAGTACTGGGCAGGTAGCTCTAACAGGGAGCGGGGGCGCTGGGAGCTGAGTGAGGAATGTCAGAGCGAGCTGGGGAAGGCTTCACAGACCCCTTAGAGATGAGGGAGGGATGTTCGACCCAAGTCCAGTGTGGGAACGGAGAGACCTATGTATGTGGATTGTAGATTGTGGTGAAGAATGTAAATGAGGCTGGAGAAATTGACTTGCCTGTTAACTGAAATATCCTGTAGACCCTGAGAGGCTGGTGTCTGTATTCTCTTGTAAATGACTTTTCCCTTTTTATGGCCTCAAAAGCAGTACATACTGGAAAATACGGGGTGGGGGGGGTGGCGGGTGATGGAAAAAGAAAAACATCTGTAGACCTATCACCCCAGCACAGGCTTAAGTTATTTTGATGTCCAGTCTCCAAAATAACCATATATTGTCTAACCATGGTGAAAAATGGCAATAGGTGATAGATGCGTTGGTGAAAAAAAATTGTTAAAGATGAGTGAAAAGCAGCAGTATTAGCCCATCAGTTTTTGGAATCTGCGTGGTTGGCCTGTTCACTGCAGCGTGTGATTGGCTCTCCCTGTCTGGTGCTGATCCGCTGGCTTCCTCTGGTTCCAGCACAGGATCAGGAATTACCACAGACCCTGCTGCGAGTGATGAGTCCTGGAGGTGGGGGCAGGATAGGATGTGAGCCAGAAGGGAAGACATGCAGCTAGGAGAGTAAACAGTAGGCTCTCAGCACGAAGTAGTGATTGGGGCTTTTCTAATCAGCCGTGTGTTGATGTTTGGTGCTGAAAGGATTTTTATACCTTTATATGCTGCTTATAAATGTGTTCCTCAGTACTGCATCTAAGTAAATAGTTTCTGTCAAATCCTTTTTTGACCTATGTTTTGACTAGTTATAACTGATTTGGGATTCATATTTTTTTCTTTTCTTTCTTCCTCTTTTTTTTTTTTTTTTAAAGATTTCCTAAAAAAAATTTTTTTTTAAACGTTTGCTTATTTTTGAGAGAGAGAAAGAGACAGAGTGTGAGCGGGGAAGGGGCAGAGAGAGAAGGAGACACAGAACCTGAAGCAGGTTCCAGGCTCTGAACTGTCAACACAGAGCCCGACTTGGGGCTTGAACCCATGAACTGTGAGATCATGATCTAAGCGGAAGCTGGGCACTGAACCGACTGAGCCATCCAGGTGCCCCAGAAAAGATTTCCTTTTATTAACCACCTATATAACACTTCTAGTCCAGATCACTGCAGCTTAACAGATCACTTCCAATTCACAGCTATTTATTAACTAAGAGCAATGGATAAAATCCATACGCTAATTCAGAAAACTTCACATCACCACCAGTTTAGAACATCTGATTCACCAAGTTTAGATGATTTAAAAACAACAATCAGAAATTAAACATCTTTGGGGTGGCTGGGTGGCTCAGTTGGTTGAGCTTCTGACGCTGGCTCAGGTCATGATCTCATGGTCTGTGAGTTCGAGCCCCGCATCAGGCTCTGTGCTGACAGCTCAGAGCCTGAAGCCTGTTTCAGATTCTGTATCTCCCTCTCTCTCTCTGACCCTTCCCCGTTCATGCTCTGTCTCTCTCTGTCTCAAAAATAAATAAACATTAAAAAAGAAATTAAACATCACAAATAAGATTTTTTATTTGTCAGCATTAAATGTCTGAATTTTGAACAGATTCTCAGACTGGTGGCTCCTATCCATCAGCTCGTTCTTAGCACTGGTTTCATCCCCAGTAGTTTTTCCAGAACTACTGCCTTCACCATGAATCTGCAGGAGTTTTCCTAATTCAGATGTGGGCTTCTTCAGCATTTTTACTTTTCTAACAAAGACCTCACAGAGTGGATAAATAGACTGATAAGCCTTTTCTGTGTCTTTTCTGATGCAGTCTAGAATGAGTTTATAAATTGAAAAAAAAATTCTTTAATGTTTATTTTTGAGAGAGAGATAGAGCACAGTCAGGGGAGGGGCAGACACACACACACACACACACACACACACACACACACAATCGGAAGCAGGCTCCAGGCTCCCAGCTGTCAGCACAAAGCCCAACAACACAGGGCTTGAACTCGTGAACTGTGAGATCATAACCTGAGCCAAAGTCAGATGCTTAACTGACTGAGCCCCCCCAGGCACCCCTGTTTAGAATCAGTTTATTGGCCACTTCTTTCAAGTCATTTATCTGTACCTCTTGGGTCGTGATTTCTATCACCTTTTTCCAATTTTGTCGGACCTGTTGGTGTTGACCATAAGTGGTCTTCTGCATCTGGTGGTTGCATTTTTTAGTAAAACCAACACAACATAGACGAAGCCAATAACCATCGGTAATCATGACATCACCATGAGCTTCAGTCCTGGTCTGCTGTGTTTTGACCATGGAGCACATTTTCTTACAGTAAGATCCATGTCATGGAAATTAGGCAGTTTTTGCCCTGAACATCCTCACTAAACAGCTTGACTTTCTAAATGCAGTTTTATCGTTCCTGCAAATCAACAAAGCTCACTTCAAAAATACAACCCTTGAGGCCATCAGATGTGACTTTGGTTCCTTGATTTCTCCTGATGAGTGTTTTTCCAGTATTTCTTATATTGACAATAGCTGGTGTTTTCACATCATGTGCGTCTTACTTAGAAAATGGACCAACCACTTTCTTCCTGGCTCCCTTTTTGTCACCTTTCATAAGGCACTTGTTCTGACCACCACCATCGTGCTGCTCAGGGAGCCAAAAGGCGGGATTCTTGTTTTGTTTTGTTTTTCTCCCCGCTCCTCTTCCTCGTGATTATAGACAGTTGACTGTGGTTCCTTCTAGAATATTTTCTGTTCATAAATTTTTCATACCACTTACAGTGTGTTGTATCTGCAGATTTGTAGTCAGCTTACTTTTACTTAATTAACATGGTATTACAAGGGTTTAGAATGTTGTATTTTAGTAGCAACCCCAGCCTCACTGGCAAGAGTCTCTGATCATCAATACCAGGTAACTCTGTGGTCACTTAGGAGCATGCCTCTAGAACTGTGCGTGTAGGAAAAAGTCCGTTCACACATACGTATCTGCATTTCAAAGCGCCTGCCCTTAAAACTGTTGACTTGGGTTTATATTGAAAACCCGTTTGTTTTCTTTTAATATCTAGTTTCGTGTTTTTCCCAGATGGCAGTAAAACAGGTCTCTTCTGATGCCTCAATTTTAATTGCTTTGGAAAATGACCGCCCTTCCCCCACGTAACTTTTATTTTAAAACTCAGACACGTGTTCCCATGTGATGCCACATTTACTAAATACAGTAATAGATAGACTCTGGTGTTATTTCTGATTCTCTGTCAACAACGTCATCACATGTGCAGTATTTCCATAAATATGTTAGAGCAACTTAATCATTCCTCCCAGGTTTAGTGTGAGAAGTGCTGCTGTTGAATGTTTTGGGCAGCATACACCATTTTCTAAATCTAAAATTACTTATTTAGGATAGATTCCTAGAAGTGGAATTAATTGGTTTTAGCAAGTGTGGATATTTTTATGGCTTTTGATACATAATGCCAGATTCCTTGCCATGTGTTCAAGTGTCCATCAAGTTTTCCACATTAGTCAGCAGGGTGTGAGATGTCTAGAGAGGGAGGAAGATGCTCGGGAGCCCCCCAGAGAAGCCCAGGGAACAAAGGATAGAGGGGGATAGAGGGGGACCAGGTGCCCAGAGGCCAGGAGCCACACACCTGGCACCTGGCTGATCTAGGAGGATCCAAAGAGGAATTCAAGAGCTGGCGTGACACACGGGCTCCTGGCTCGGTTGCCTCGCTGGATGGCACATGTTTTGCCATGACGAAGCTGTATTGGCCGGCCCTCCCCGGGGACGCAGGAGGGCGATGCCTGTGCCTCTCTGAAGACCTTGGCAATGTCTTATGGGTGGGGCTGAGAAGGCGGCTTCCTTGGCCGACCTTTGGCCTGTACTGGCGTGTGGAAGCAGGGGCTGGGTCCTTGAAATGTTGTGGCTGTCTGCTTATTGTCCGGCCTGCAGCCTGAGGGAAGTAAGTGCACGGGCATGCCACGAGAGGCCGCCAGCAAAGACCATCGTCAGTCTGGCCTTCCAATTACCAAGTTTTTAAGTGGTTGTGGAATGCTTGGTGGCCAGGAGGTGGTCCCAGGGGTCAGTGGGACTAAGGCCCTGTGTCTGTATGGCCGGGAGGCAGATGGGTGCCAAGCAGCAGGCTTTGCAAAGAGCAGCAGTTCTCATGAAGTCCAGGAAGGCGGGAGTGGCAGCTGGACGTTGAGGGGAAAGAGCTGCCGCCATGTGAGGGCTGAGTGCTGCCCCGCACTCGCATCCCTCCCTCCCTGCACGCCTGCTCTCGTCCTGCCGCACGCCCCCGTGACCCAGCTTCCCCCTCCTGGAGGCAGGCACTCTGCGGTCAGTCACCTTCTTGCTGATTTTATTTATTTTTTATTAAAAAAAAATTTTTTTTTGAGACACAGAGAGACAGAGCATGAACAGGGGAGGGTCAGAGAGAGGGAGACACAGAATCTGAAACAGGCTCCAGGCTCTGAGCCGTCGGCACAAAGCCCGAAGCGGGGCTTGAACTCACGAACCGTGAGATCATGACCTGAGCCGAAGTTGGACGCTTAACGACTGAGCCACCCAGGCGCCCCCTTGCTGATTTTAAAAGCAACTACACATGTGAACCGAAGCAGAGTCCCGGCTGCCAAGGGAAGGCAAGTGGGAATATGGCTCCCCGTGCCGACTCTTCCAGTCCGATCCCTGTAGGACGAGGAATTTAGAATGGGGCTCGCCGCCTGTTGCACCCATCTTCACTGAGAACAGAAGAAATGGAGCGTGTGGTTGGCCCCGACCGCACGGGCTGCCGGGCCGGGGAGATAGCCGTGAGGGTCTCTGGCACTCACTAGGGTTGTGAGGACACAGCGGGTCTTGAAGGTCAGAAATGTCTGTGTCCTGCCGTGACCCGAACGGTGTCTCAGCCTTTCCGTTTCCTTGCCGTAGAGTGAGTGTGAGGGATCGGTTAGGTTCTGATCTGCCATGGGTTTCCAGTGCCCGGTGAGCAGAGCACCAAAGGTGTGGTAAATGCCGTGGGGCAGAGGCCACCCTGCCTCCTCCCCTGCTTTACTGGCCCCTCGGTCCTGCTGTGTCCTTAACAGCGGCTGTCCCCTTTGCCGGGGGCTGCTAGCAACTGCCGAGGGAGCCTCCTTAACTGCTTTCTCCAAGACTACCTGCTTTTTTTTTTACTTGCCTCCCTTGGCCATGGGGTTCGGTTCCCCCCAGCTGACCCCCTGTGGCCACAGCAGGTGCTGGGCAGGAGTGGGACTGGGCAGCTGGACCCCGTGTGAGGCCTCCTGCTTCCTGCCAGCGGTGGATCTAACCAAGCCCCTAGAGCTAATTAACCTGTCATTTGACAGGAAATACAGGAGCTTGAAAAACAGCAGTAATTGACTCCAGGAAGAAACCAGACAAATCCATAATTTGGGGGCCTGTTTCTTCCTCCAGACAGTGGCAATGGGGAGATGGGGCAGGGTGCAGACTGTTGTACATTAAAAGAGCCTTAGGTGACCTGCTGGCTGATCGCAAGGTATGGGCTTCCTTTGGATCCTGATTCCAGCAAACCTACCGTGAAAATACTTTTTTAAGAATTGAGAAGATTTAACTATTGTTACAGCATATTAAATTATTGTTAATTTTTAAGTTTACTTATTTATTTTGAGAGAGAGCACGAGCAGGGGAGCAGTAGAAAGAAGGAGAGAGAGGATCCCAAGGGGACTCCATGCTGTCAGTGCAGAGCCCGATGTGGGGCTCGAACTCACTAACTGTGAGATCATGACCTGAGCTGAAACCAAGAGTCGGATGCTTAACCGACTGAGCCACCCAGGTGCCCCATATTATTGTCAGTTTTAAAATTACTGTTAATTTTAGGTGTTGATAGGTAGTAAAAAACCCTTACAAAGCTGAAGCAAAGGGTGCACGTCACGGTGTGTGTGATTTCCTTTACAAGGCACTGTGGCAAAAAATAGACAAAGCCCATGTGGCAAATTGTTAATAATTAGTAACTTCATGTGATGAGTCTGGGGGGGGGGTACATTCAGTTAATATTCTCCAATTCTATGTGCGCTTGAACATTTTCATAAGAAACCCATTTCCTTTAAGTTCTAGGCACTATGTGAGGCACCTTGCTCAACCACCCTGGTATTATTCCCATTTTACAGATGAGAGAACTGGGCTCATAGGCTAGATATTTTGTGTAATGTCATAAGGCTTTGGTTGTAGAACTGGCGTTTAAACCCAAGTCTCTGGGACCAGTGTGCCTGCTCTCGACCTCACAGCTGTGCTTAGTCGTAAGCTGGCTTGATGGGATGAGTCGCGGAACCCCTCCACGCCCCCAGTGTGCCCTCTCTGCTCACCTCTCCTTACCCATCCTACAACTCCGGGGACTTCAGTTAACACGGAGTGCCTTGTACTTCCAGCAGTAAATGGAAGATGAATAATTGTAAAAGCTGCCTAGGTGCAGGGCCAGAGGATGTTTTATGTATTAAATTTTCTCCTATGTGTCGCCTATTTTGAAATTATTCCAAAGCCTTTTTTCTGTTCACTTAAAAACAATGATCTTCAAAACCTCAGAAGTACACTGAGATGTGTGTGAATTTTTTTTTCCTTCCTTAAGAAATCTATTTATTTGAATTTATTCACTTCCCGGTGTCTCTAAAGATGCTCTGTTGTTGCAGGCAGACATCTGGTCCCTGGGCATAACAGCCATCGAGCTCGCAAAAGGGGAGCCCCCTCACTCCGAGCTGCATCCCATGAAGGTTTTATTCCTCATTCCAAAGAACAATCCCCCGACGCTGGAAGGCAACTACAGCAAAGCCCTCAAGGAGTTCGTTGAAGCCTGTTTGAACAAGGAGCCAAGCTTTGTGAGTCTTGCAACCTCGGGGCGGGTGTCTCTTCCTGTGCGGCCACACTTGGTCTAGATACATCTTCTTGGAATTTCTGTAATCGCTCTTGTCCTAGTCACCATTGTCTTCACGATCTCGTTGATTTTTTTTTTCTAATTTTTTTTTTTTTTTAACATTTATTTATTTTTGAGAGAGCACAAGCGGGGGAGGGGGAGAGAGAGAGGGAGACGCAGAATCTGAAGCAGGCTTCAGGCTCCGAGTTGTCAGCACAGAGCCCAATGCAGGGCCTGAACTCACGAAACGTGAGATTGTGACCTGAGCCAAAGTCGGAAGCTTAACCGACCGAGCCACCCAGGCGCCCCACATTAATTTTTTTCTACATGGCTATGATTGATTTGAGTTGCAAATTTTTTATTTATTGTTTATCTTGCAAGAAACAGAAATCGACTTACTTCCTTTCACATTGTCTACCATCTCATAACCTCATTGAGCCCGAAGACTGTTCTCCATAATATTATATGTGGAATCATAAATTTTTAATATTTATAGTGAAAGGTCAGGCTATTTTAAGCCGTTTTTAGTAATTGCGAAGTCTGGCCAAAAAAATAATGGCTAAATGTGTCTTTAAAGTAGATGTTTTCAGTTTCTTCTTGGTGTGTGTTAGGAAAGAAAAGGCAAATAAAAAAACAAGTGAATCACCCACCTTGCCCTCCTATCCTTTCCTTTTTACTCTTTTTTTGGGTACAGTTGACCCTGGCAGAGTCATATGGCAGTAACCCTATACAGCGTTAGCCGAATTGTCTCTCAATCAGGATATATCTTTGAAAGTTACCTTTGTATTTCATGGTGTTGTGTATAGCACCGTATGCCCTTGGTTTGTTTCTGAGTTTTGCAGCAGCATTGGCTGAAGGCCAAGCCGAAGCCCTTTTTTAATGAGCTCCTATCTGAAAAGGGGTGACTAAGTTTACAAGAGCACCATGGTTCTCTAATATGCCAGCTTTGTGAAGGAATGCGACGGGGAAATGCAACATTTTCTCCGAACCTCTGGGGGTGCAGCCTGAGACCACACAAGCCGGCATCTCAGGAAAGCATCAGGTGTCAGGGGTGTGGACTGTTCCTCTCTCTGTCGACACCACTCTGGACGTGCTGTCTTGATGTGAGCCCCCCGCCACGGTGCAGCAGCACTTAAGAAGATACACCCGCGATGTGGACTAACCTTCCCATTCCAAGTCGACTTCTAGTATCCGCCTACTTGCCCAGTGCACACATCCCCATCCCTGCCTGGTCCCCACGCGCATGGAGGGAAAGGACGAGAAGCTGAGGGTTTGAGCACTTCTGACACACGTGGAGCTTCACAATCAGGGAAACTGACAGGGAGGGAGACATAACCTGAGGTGACCCAGGTTTTCTGTAAGCTTGAATTTGAGACACCTGCCCGGCTCTCATGAATAAAGCTTTAGTAACTCGGAGTAAGTGGGACCTTAGTCTAACTGGTGTTGTTTGTGTGTTCTTGCTGTTTGCCCCGGTTTGGGCTACATTCGTTTCTCCCTGGGAAGCCATGCTCCCCGTAATGATTGGGTTTGCCATCCTCAAAAGCGGTTGCCAAGTTCCAAGTATGCTGCTTGGCTGTGGCCAGGCTGAACCCAGGCCCTGGGTGAGGGCCTCGCCCCAATCCCAGGGGAAGAGACAGACTAAGGAAACCAGTATTTCTGAATTGGGGAAGCTGATGAGCCAGGGAACTTGGGTTCTGTTTTGGTATCAAAGAAAAGGGAATCTCTTGGCTCCTCTCTAGTTTCCTCTAGATGTAGCCAAATGAACATTTATCTTACTGTGTTGGGGAGAAGGAGCCAAACGTTAACATAGAAGATCACCAAGGTAATACAGAATATATATTTTCTCTCCTGCCGGCATTTGTAATAACATGTCATGTGAACATCGGAAGGTATGTGTTCTAGGTGTCTTGAATGATCTCTGAAATTCTCTGACACGTTTCCTGTGTAAATGTGTTTTTCTAGAGGAAGGTTGTTTGCTTTCATCAGATGGTTACCTGTAGAATGTTCAGGACCGCATTAGATACTAAGTGCTGTGTGTCCACACTGAACGTGGACTCCACCCACGGGTGCCCAAGGACTGTTGTTTGAATAATGGCTTTGTTACGGAAACAAACTCTGAAGCAGAACTTGATCTTTAGTTTTAGTTTAGTTTTAGCAGGCTTGTTTGACATTTTGAGGCAGAAGTGTGTCCTTCAGGGCAGAATCAGAATGCAGGGAACTTCATCTTATGCTTTCTCTCGTTTGGTGGTTTGTTTCCCAGAGACCCACTGCTAAGGAGTTACTGAAGCACAAGTTTATAATACGCAACTCAAAGAAGACCTCCTACCTGACCGAGCTCATCGACAGGTACAAGAGATGGAGGGCCGAGCAGAGCCACGAAGACTCCGGTTCTGAAGACTCAGACACGTGAGTTGGCTCCCCCGGATTGTAGGGTGCACATGAGCCGGGCTTCTGTGGGGGTGGGGGTGGGGGTGCCTGTGAGCCCTGGGCACGCGTCACGTTCGTGTGTGTTCTTGTCTCTTGTTTGGGTGTTGTGGGGGGTGGGGAGTGGTTGTTACTGCCTTGCTTGTGAATTCGATATGTCTTTAGATAATCCGGCTTGATGGGGATTCTTGTGTTTGCACGGGACAGTTTGGGAGCCTATTAGCCTCTTTTTGTTGCCAGTGGAGTCTGTCCAGGAAAAATCTGTATGGCGGAATTGCTCTTAAAGGACTAGAACTGGCCTCCTCCTCCTTTTCTTCTTCCTGCTGTTAAAAATATTGACCAAACTGCCTTAAAAGTATTTTTTAAAAGATAGAAATGTATGTTTTTACAATCTCGTGTCGTGTTGTGGTAGACACTTGGGTTGTGCAAGCTCTGTGGGAAGCTGCTTACTAAAAACTGGCATCAAGTTAAGCCTGTTGGAATTCCGTTAGCTGAAGACACGAACGAGGTGTCGGGGGAAGCTAGACCACCTGCTCTGACGTGAACGTGGGGGCCGTTAGGACAGTGTCCTGAATACAGGCTGTGAGTCGCTGACAAGACATCCAAGAGGATGTCTCCAGTGTAGAGTGGCATCCAGGCTCAGGAGGCGTGTAGGCGAGGGTCATGGATTTTAAGTCATCACGCTCTAAATGGTCGTTGGAGCCACGAGAGTGAATGGTGCTGCCCAGATTCCATCTGCAGAGTGCGAAGGACCCGAGGCCTAGGGCCGAGTGCTGGGAAGCACCTAGAGTAGAGGACGATCCTGTGGATGACCCGGGTCAGGGGTGATCTGGGTGCAGAGAGCCTGCAGGGGAAGGGTGATGAGCAGGAACATTGAGGCTCAGGGCTCAAGCAGGTGAAGGACTGAGCAGTAACCCCCTTGTCCAGTGGTGTGCTGGGCATCAGTGGCCTTTGGGCATCAGTGCAGGGGCGAGGTTGGTTCTGGCGTGAGTAGAAGGTAAGGAACGGAGGCAGTGAGTGTAGGTAACACATCCAAGAATTCAGACTGAGACATGGCCGTAGCTCGAGGGGCGGGTGTGTTGAGGGAGCCACAGGCCTGGCTACTTGTTCATGGGAAGGAGACCAAGAGGAGAAAAGTGCCCTCCGGGAGAGGGGTTGTCACGCAGCGGGGGATTGTCTTGCAGAAGAGACGCCTCTCTCCCTTTCAGGAGGCGGGATGGAAAGTGTGGGTGCGGCCGGCACTGTGGGAAGTTATGGGAGCCTCAGTCTGATGGTCTCTCCTTTTCTCTGAGGCAGGAGGCAAGGTCCTCCTCTGAAAGGGGGGTCAGGGGGGTGTGGTGGTGGAGATGGGAGGTAGGGGTGGAGTCTGGGGGGTGGCTGGGCAGTGCACAGTGCTTGGTTGGGGCAGGAGAGCGTGGGTCTCCTTGGGACGGAGCCGTGCGCTGGCTCACGGAGTTGGCCTGAATTTCTCTACAAAGGGAAACAGATACCGACAGCCAGGCATCTGGAGGCAGCGACTCTGGGGACTGGATCTTCACTATCCGGGAGAAAGATCCAAAGAATCTTGAGAATGGAGCCCTTCAGCCTTCAGACTTAGAAAGGAATAAGGTAACGTTGGCTCAGCGACTAACACCTGTCATCATCAGCCAGTGGTGGTCCTGTGAGTCCCTTTTGTGTGGAGCCTGCTCCTTTACTGGGCAGGCTTTTTTGGAATCTCGCTGTCCCTGAATTGACAGATAAGAGGTTATGTTGTCTGGTATCCTACGATTTCACTCCTATGTGGAATTTGAGAAACACAACAGGTGAACATAGGGGAAGGGAAGGAAAAGATAAAAACTGAGAGGGTGGCAAGCAGCAAGAGACTCTTAAATACAGAGAACAAATTGAGGATTGCTGGAGGGGACGTGGGTGGGGGGTGGGCTAAATGGGTGGTGGGCATTAAGGAGGGCACTTGTTGGAATGAGCGCTGGGTGTTATATGGAAGTGACAAATCACTGGGTTCTACTCCTGAAGCCAGGATTGCACTGTATGTTAACTAACTTGAATTTAAATTAAAAAACAAAAGAAAAAAAAAGAAAAAGATTCTGTCTCATGACCCAGAGAGTCAGACCTGAGAATCTGGCCTCAGGTTTGCTCTGCAGAGGCTGCTGCTGTCTCCCCACCCCACCCCCAGCCCTGCACCACCACCGTGGAATCCGTTTCCTGACGCTTGCACATTAGCAGGGGTCAGGGTATTGCTTTGTGTATTGGGGTTACTCATAAAAGGTACCAGAATTTTGGGATGAAGTTTTTGTTTAAGATCTTAAAAACAAATGTAGTGCTTTTGGTACATATATAAAACCTTACTTTGATTAATTGGTTTTATGCCTATTTAAGTTTATGAAAAACTGTATTTTTAAAATCTTTTTACAGCACAGTGGCGTAGTCCCTCTCCGGCAGTGTAGACCAGGGGCTGCCCCCTGGTGATCCTATAAGTCTGGCTTTGATAAGCAGATAGGAGTTATTATAGAGGTTGCAAAAGTAGAAAATAGGCCGCTGTCCTACGACAGTCACTTGGCAACAGTCAGCTTCGGTTCTGGTTTCTGTAGTCAAGTCCCACTACATAGGTAGCACAGTGTTGGAATACAGATGCCACTTTTGGGACCTCGTGGGTCTTTCCATTTGGAATCTGGACCCCGGTTTCCCCACCTGCGTGCTTGTTGCGCATTGCTGCAAATGAAACATTGTAGTCTGGTGAAAGACAGCAAGACAGACCCATTGGGTATCCCCGCAAACAGACAGCATTTCAGATTTGATGTGATGCATGTCTGAAGTCTACAGTTGGAATTGTTGCAGTATGAATGTTAAAATACTTCCCTCTGATTACCTTTTCTTTCTTCCCTAAGATGAAAGACATCCCAAAGAGGCCTTTCTCTCAGTGTTTATCTACAATTATTTCTCCTCTGTTTGCAGAGGTAAGATCCCCAGTTGACTTTGGGGGGGATGTGGCGGGGGAAGTAGTGGGGAGCAGGGTCCTCTTTCTGTGACATGTTGCCCGTAGCATTTGGGAGGTTAGAAGAAGTTGGCACAAGCAGGAGGAGAGTCCGCACCGTGGTCCCCTGAGGCCGGCCGGGATTGGGCACGGCCTTCCCGGCGCCCCTCCTGGGAAACGTCCCTGTGATGTCACCTCAAGTGTTCTGGCCCAGCCCAAGTCTCTGTGTGACCAGGGCGATTTTCAGCCTCAGTTATACTACCTTCTACAAAATCCGTTTGGCTGTAGCGTGGTTGCTTTGCCGCAGACAAGTGTATGGTGATGTAAAAAGTAGAATTTTATTTGAAAGGAGAAATCGGATTCCCTGGAGACCTCAGTTGTCCTAGAGTGCCCCCATATTTCACTGGGATCCTCCTGTAGTCACTTAACCCAGCAGGCCACCAGTGTCCCCAGTGAGCAGCCCCTGTCCCTCCTTCGTTCTGGGACTACACCCATGTGCTGGTTCCCTGTTCCTTCCCCGGGGAGCCCCCCACGTCCCCACCCCTGACTCATGTAGATACCTATATGTATATGGCATTTTGAGATGTTCTCAACAATAGATTTTGAAACTGAAGATTATTCTTCATCCAGTTAGTAGGTGATTTGAAAATAAAGTTGGAGATCTCCCTGTCCTTTTTTTTTTTGAGCCCCCCCCCCCCCCCCCCCGCCCCCCGTGCGCGCGCGCACACACACACACACACACACCCCCACACACTCAGGCTGCCTGTAAGATAATTCAGAACGAGTCGCACTCTAGTACCTTCTGTTTGGTGATTCAGAGCTCCCCAGGGGAGCCTCCATGCACACAGGCTCCCCGCCCTGCTCACTCCACTTGGCCTGAACCTCAGTCACACAGTGACTCCCCCTTGGCAAGGTCCCCCCCCCCCCCCCCCCCGCCTGGTGTCCGGGCTGGCTTCGTCCAGCTCCTAGTCCTTCCCCTGCCCAGGGTCTGCCCTCTCGAGCTTGCCTGAGGGGCCATGCTGGAGCCTGGAGTGTGGAGTTGAAACCACTGAACGCACGGGTTTCCCACAGGGCAGGTGGAGGCCTCTCTGTGTCCCTCTTTGGCTCTCGTCCTGGCTGATTTTTCTGGGTACCTGCACTCTTCCTCTTCTGTCCATAAGACACCATCTTGCTCATTATTGTGTAGTTTGGGAGAGTGGTCCTTCAGGCTTTCTGGATGTTGCCTTGCTCCCCTGTGATCTTGCCATTGGCGCTCCACCAGCATCAGGCAGTTTGGGAAAATGGCATAGGTATTTCCTGTTTGTCTGAAGCCATGTATTTTTCGTGGGGCGTATGAAGAAACTGTTCTGGAATCATTATTTGGAATTAATGAATTAATCCTAAATGGAATACTGCTTTGATTTTGATTTTTTTTTCCTGCTAGCCTGAAGGTAAAGTCCCAGGTATCTTTTCTTTGTTTTTATCAGTAGTACTTGGTAACCACATGTTTGAAGTGTTCAGTGTGTGTCATTTTACATCATACTCCAAAACTCCTCAACCCCGTGTCTGTGGATGCGCGTGTTCCTGACATCAGTGGGTGCAGGTGGCTCACTCCGGTCGGGGGCTGATCAAGCAAGGGAGGAAAACCGAGTGGGAAACAGGGGAAGGCAGAGGTTACACACTCAGGACTTGTAAATGCTGTTCTCTGTGGTTGTTAAGTGATGGGGAGTCCTAGACAGACACAGGTGGCCACCTCCCGGTCTGCTGCACTACAGTCTGTGACCAGCAGGAGCCCAGCGAGCGAACCCCCTCCCGCAGCCCCTCCAACGCCACGGCTTCCGGTTCCCTCGTGTGTCCCTTCAGCCGGCGGAAGGGGGAAGTGTGGTCAGGATGGGGTTGGTGCCGGGAGTGATGTGTTCCCAGCAGCTTGAAAGCCGAAACTAAAGGTGAATGATTTCCTAAAGGTGAAATCGAGGAGGGGGCTCTTGTTTGGAGAGGCTCAGCCGTGCACCTGCTGCCTGTTGCTGGAACAGCTTTCCTTGTCACGGGGCACGTCTTGGTTGCATCCATCCCAGAGAGGGCTTACGAGTCATCAGCCTCACGTGAGGCGGTGCTGAGGACACCGTCGTGATTTCTTATGGGGGCAGAGGGGCCGATAGGGACGCCAGCTTCCCAGAACTTAGGGGTGCCAGTTGGTTGCACGAAAGAGAATGTTTTGATAGCCCCTGGGTCCAGAAAGGCCATTTGCTGGAGCCTTCAGAGCCAGCTCCTTACCACCAGGATCTAAGCCACAGTGCACGCTGCAGCTTTGCTGTGGAAGCCAGAGCTGAGCGACTTCGGGATTGCTTTTCTGGTAGAGATTAAGGTCGGAGTGGAACGAGCAGAGGGACGGATGCCTCGATCAGATCTTGAAAAGATGCACAGAAGGCTAGCTGTCTCTGTTCCTCGCTAGCAGAGGTGGTGACGTAGGTCTGACTCCTGCCCTTCCTGTACAGAGTGCTGTCACGGAGCTGTTCCTGGAAAGGAACAGAAGTGGGCAGCGGTCTGGGCTGGCACGTCGTGTAACCCTGTATAGGAGGCGCTCGGCAATCCCCGTGCCCATGTGGGTCATGCTGCTCTTCGTGTTTGTGTGTTTCCAGTTGAAGGAGAAGAGCCAGTCGTGTGGCGGGAACACGGGGCCCATAGAGGAACTGCGCGGGGCCATCTACCTGGCGGAAGAGGCCTGCCCTGGGATCTCAGACACCATGGTGGCCCAGCTCGTCCAGCGGCTGCAGAGGTAACTGTGTCCAGGGAGGAGGGCCCTGCCGTGTCTGCCCCGTGGCTCTCTCTGCCCTTCCAAGGGACTGCTGGTCAGCCCTCTCTGTCTCTGGGGCGCTTCGTTCCCGGTCGGGTGCTGTTAGCTTCCTGCCACACGGTTGAAACAGAATCAAGTTTCAGAATGTTCTGAGTTCTAGAACTCAATCACTGTAAAAGAATGATAGGAATCTGGAAGGACCACAGACTTTGTGAGACTGTAGCTCTTACCACGTAAATGCCCAGTGCCTTTAAAAGGCCCCTGTCTGCTCCTAGTGAGGCAGCCTGACCCTCCGCCAGAGAGGTGTGCTCCTTACCCACGTGTTTGTAACGCGCTTGGTTTTCTGCTTTCAAAGTCAGGCCCACGGTGCCAGAAGTTGGGGCTCGGTGAGTTAGGACATGGGCGTGTTCGCTTCCTCGGGTGCCTAGGCCACTTCTACCCACCCTGGTGCCCGGGAGCCCTGCTGTGTCGGCAGGTGTGGTCTGCCCTGCCTGTGGCCCTGGGGTGGGGGTAGGGGGGACAGCCTGGGCTTCCCCACCCACTCTCAGACTTGCGATAGCTTCCTTGTGACGGTCGCTTCGATGTCACTCCCGCGGAAGGGCAGTCATTTGGGGGGGTTGGAGAGAGTGGAGAGGTGTGGTGTGACCCAGGCTCTGCTCTGCACCCCCAAACCTTTGCCACTTTCCCAAAAGCCAGCCACGTCATGGCTTTGAAATTCACCTCCTTGGGACACCTGGGTGCCTCAGTTGCTTAAGCGTCTGACTTTGGCTCAGGTCATGATCTCATGGCTCGTGGGTTCGAGCCCCCACATCGGGCTCTCTGCTGTCAGTGCAGAGCCTACTTCGGATCCTCTGCCCCCCCTCCTCTGCCCCTCCCCCACTTGAAATCGGTCGCTCGCTCTCAAAAATAAACATTTAAAAAATTTAAAAAAGAAAACAAAAAATACCTTCCAGGTGAATTGTGAATTGTCCAGGCTCCCGAGCCCCTTCCAGAGCAAGGCCGAGCCTCAGTGACAGTGAGGAACACTTCAGCTCTTTCCAGAGAGGCTGCCTTGACAACACATAAAGAAGTTGGGGGCACGTTGGGTTCCTTTTGCCACTTGGAAGTGATGGCCGAAGGGGCTGCCCTCTGGCAGGGGCCGAGCCCTGGTGAAGGGGGACGTAGGGGCCTGGCCTCGCTCCTCCCTGCAGGTTTGTCCCCGCGGCCACAGGCTCCTTTGTAGAAGGTATCTGGCCTTCCCAGCCGGTGCTCGAGGGCTGCTGGAGAATGAGGCCCGTTTACGTGGCCGCCGCCTATTCTGAGGCTGGAAGGACTCTGTTACGCTTTCGGGTTTACCCCCCTCCCCACTGTTGACAGGAACAAATCTGAGGCATAAAGGAAGAGAGAGCTGCAGTCACCCGTCCGCTCACCCGCACAGGGGCTGACAGGTCTGCGTGTGCCGTCCCGCGTGCACGTGCAGGGACGGTTGTGTGGCATTGTTAGAGGGCTCACTGGCTGTTGGTCGTGAGACGATCCTTCTCAGCTCCTTGGCTGCCCCCTGTTCCTTCATAATAACTTAATGGCCACTTTTCTCATTTCTCAGAGCAGTTTGGACTCCCTTCGCTCCCCATTCTAGCTGTGTTTCGAAAATTCCTGTTAAAAGGAGCCCTACAATCACGTGGCTGGTTCTGGTGGTTCTGTGTGTGGTCTTGGTTTGGTTTGCTGCTTTCCTAGTGTCCCTTTTAGGACTCTTTTCCACGTTGTCTCAAACTGCCTGAGATGGTTAGCAGGGATGCCCGCACGTGACCCGCTTTCCCGAGGTTCCGGGGCACGGGGGTGTGGCCTGTGCATTTTTGTTGATCTCTCTGCTCCCTCCTTGGCACTGTGGACCCAGGGGATCTCCACCCGTGCTCTCCAGTAGACAGTGTGAGCCACGCACAGAGCTTCAGGTTTTCTAGTTACCTCATGAGAAAACCGGAAGAGTGGAACAGGTAAAGTTAGTTGTAATAATAGATTTTTTAACCCACTGCTTGCCACATCTTTTCATCATCCACACGTGGTTGGTGCACACTGTTACCGGGGAGGCGTTTCGCACCTGCTTTTTACCAGGTCTTTGCAGTCCGGTGTGTTTTACGCTTCACAGCACGTCTCAGTGTGAACTGGCCACATTTTGGGGTCTCGGCCGCCACTGGTGGGAGCGTTGAGCATCTGTAAGTCAGATGTGATTGCCGCTGTCCACATCACGTTTAAATTTGTACTCGCGGGGCGCCTGGGTGGCTCAGTCGGTTGAGCGTCCGACTTCAGCTCAGGTCATGATCTCGTAGTTTTGTGAGTTCAAGCCCCGCGTCGGGCTCTGTGCTGTCAGCTCAGAGCCTGGAGCCTGTTTCGGATTCTGTGTCTCCCTCTCTCTCTGACCCTCCCCCGTTCATGCTGTGTCTCTCTGTCTCAAAAATAAATAAATGTTAAAAAAAAAATTAAAAAAAAAATAAATTTGTACTCTCCAAACACTAGTCCACGTTCTTTCTTCTGGCCTCCAGACCATTCTGTCTTGTTTTCCTTTCCTTTGTCATGTGCAGACACACTCTCCTCTGCAACCAGCAGAGGACCCTGCTCCTGGGGGGCCCTTAGCTGGGTCCCCACAGGCTTTTTAGCAGGTGCTGTCCATTCACTCCTTGGAGGCTCCCCGAGCTCTTGCTGTGTGTTCCCCACCCAGATGCCACCATGCCACAGTGGCCACTGCTGCTGCCTCGTTCCCGTTTAGCTCCATAAAGGCGGTCCCTCAGTGGATCACCTCAGAAAAAATAAACGATTTTTGTCTAAAGCATTTCAGAGACTTCTGTGTCTTAATTTGAATTAATGCGTGGCTCTTTTTGCATGGCATCAACTCCTCCCATGGCTTAGGCATTTATATTTCTTGGAAAATGAGTTTTAGGATCTGTGGCTGGAGCCTGCTTTTCTTTTTTTTTTTTTTTTTTTAATTTTTTTTTTTTCTTTTTTTTTTATTTATTTTTGGGACAGAGAGAGACAGAGCATGAACGGGGGAGGGGCAGAGAGAGAGGGAGACACAGAATCGGAAACAGGCTCCAGGCTCCGAGCCATCAGCCCAGAGCCTGACGCGGGGCTCGAACTCACAGACCTCAAGATCGTGACCTGGCTGAAGTCGGACACTTAACCGACTGCGCCACCCAGGCGCCCCTGGAGCCTGCTTTTCAAGAAGATCTTCCGTGATCCTTTCTCTGGGAGGGTGCCAAGTATTTTAATGTCTTAAAAGAGGAGCCAGAGGTTGGAATGTTTGACATTCTCTCCATTGAACAGGTCCTCAGCCCTCTCCTGTGACTTGGGCTCTGTTTTGAGGTAGCCGAGGGGATCTTGGCCATAAGAGGACCCCGCTCCTTTTTTGTTTTTATTCCAGGGCAAGATAGTACTGCAGAACTAACAGAAACCAGAAGAAAGTGCCATGACCCCACCAGTGCAGCCCAGTTAGGAATATCAGTTTTGTTCATTGGCTTCCATTGTTCTATACAGATCATAAATTTACCCAACTTTTTACATGTCTCCAAATTAGTGCACATATAAGTTTTTGATGTTCTATAGTATTTAGAATAAATTGTGCATGTGAAACTATACATGTGTACTGCCTGTATAATTTTATGTACATATTAATTTGTGCGTATTTCTCATGTTGCTAAATGTAATTACAATTTTTTTAATTTAAAAAAGTGTTTTTAATGTTTATTTTAGAGAGAGAGAGCAGGGAAGGGGCAGAGAGAGAGGGAGACACAGAATCCAAAGCAGGTTCCAGGCTCTGAGCTGTCAGAGCCCAACGCGGGGCCCAAACCCATGAACTACGAGATCATGACTTGAGCCGAAGTTGCATGCTTAACCGACTGAGCCACCCAGGCACCCCTATAATTACAATTTTTAATCAGTTTAAAAATTTGGTTAGTCTGTCTAACCATTTCTCTACAGTTGGACATCAAAGTTGTTCCCTGTTTTACAATTACAAAAAATCTAAGAGGCAACTTTGTGCAAAATATACAGCTCCTTCTTTGGACTCCATTTCTGAAACAGTTCTAGGAAGTGGATTACGTGAACGAGCATCGATATTTTTGTGGCCAAAATGGGTTTTCTTGTGCCCATCTGTAATCTAGCCATGTGTATGTGTTTGGGTTTTACTGCTTCCTTAATTTTAAAAAATGGACTGTAAGCAAAGCCACGCCATTTATTGTTCTGTTCTTCAATTCTTTCCTGAAGAGACCAAACGTGTTCTCACTTTCCGTTATAGACTTTCAGTTCTTCCATGGACTGAATTTAACCTGTGAAAAGTTGTGTCGAAATCACAGTTTTCTTAGTTTTTATGCATTGTTTAGTGATTAACCCGCTGATATTTGCCTAATTTTTTTTATGACTTGGGCTTGCCCAGCAAAAGTAGGATTTGGGTGGTGGTTTGGATTTTTGCACGGAGGTTACAGAAATGACATTCACTTCTGTTTCTCTTTTTTTTTTCTCCCCCTCTAGATATTCTCTAAGTGGTGGAGGAACTTCATCTCACTGAAATTCCTTTGGCATTTGGGGTTTTGTTTTTCTTTTTTTCCTCTTCATCCTCCTCGTACAAAGTCAACGAGAGCCTTTGCTGACTCGGCTGCAGTGGTGCGCCATCCGGGGGCCGTCCCCCCACCCCGAGCCGCCCGTCCCGGGGCCCCGCGCCGCCCTTTCTCCCGGCCTGCACCGCGTGAAGTCTCCGGCGGGGGGGGGGTGGGTCAGGTCGGCTCCTTCAAGCGATCATTTTATTTTATGGTTCTTGTTTTTAATTTTAGCCAGTGTGCACATATCAAGGAAAGTGTCTTTAAAAACAAAAACAGGCCCTGAAATGTATATGTGGGATCACGATAAGGCCACATCCGAAATGAAACCTCAGGTATCCTGCTTTAAGTTGATCACTCCCCTCCCCGGGAGATGGGGAATCGCTCTGGTGGGTCAGTGTACAGATTGTATATAGTGTTGTTTTTACGGAAACCCTTCTGGCGTGTGTCAGGAGTCACCGTGTACAAATTGGCCGAGTGCTTCTGTAGATAATGTCAGTGGAGTAAATATTTGACAGGCCGTAACTCGAGTCTCTTGCCTTGCCTTTATTACATGTAAATTTTGAATTATGTGATCAGTGATTTGGGTTTTCTTTTGTATCTGCAGGGTTTGCCATTAATGATAATAAGCACCCCTCCTGCGAACACTCTTTGTACCTCCACACACGCACACCGCCCTCTCGTCTGCCCGACAGCCCTCTTGGTCCCCGTAGAGGTTGATTTCCTTTCATTTGATGGTACTATTTCTTAGTGTTTTAAATCGGAACATATCTGGCCTCATGAAGCTTTAATTATTTTAAGTTGCTCCCCGATGAAGTGCTCTCGTCTTAACATTTGTTTGAAATTGTGCCACTGCCAGCCCCGCGCCCACTGCACCGTCCTTTCTGGTAGGATCTCCTGTCGCTCCTTGTGAAACCCGCGTATCATCCTCCCCACCTACAAGTGTCTGAATGCTTACACGAATAAATTTTATAACGCACTTGTTCTGCAGTGTGACTCTTGAAACGTGACTCTTCAGAGGGCAGTGCACCTGTCGTGGAGGTGTGTGAGTGTGTGTGCGTGAGTGTGTGTGAAGAGGGTGAGACACTTCAGCACTTCCAGAAAGAAGAGCCCACCGTGAACCTGCCGCATGTCCGGTCGGCTCCCTCTGCACCGTTCAGAAAAGGAAGGTAGAGCTAAATATTGCTCGTTGTCAAATCGCTCTCTCTTCCCAGGGACCTTAAGGGTTTTCTTTTCTTCAAGGAGCCCGGGTCTGCTCTTTGTCAGCCGGAGGGGTCCGTATTTTTCTGGGCTTGTGGCAGGACCTGGCTTTGCCAAGGTGGGAGGCAGGAGGAAAAATTTCTGGGTCTCTGGGAAGGGACATCGAATTCCTGCAGTAATACTTGACCAGGTGCACGTGGCACTGTTCTGCGTTTGTTGATACAAATCGTTGTCCTCTCTTGCTGGCGTAGCAGTTCTCGAAGGGGAAGACACAGGATTTTGGGAGCAAGGAAGGTACCGGCTAAACTTTGGGATGGAAGGTCTGGCAGGTGCCGACACAGCGGCCTGGAAGTCCCAGGGGAGAGCAGAGGCCCTGGGCCGGAAACGTTTGGGCATGTGCTGCTTGTCTAGATGTGCTGATGGAGTGTAGATTTCAGAGTCTAAAATTAAATCATGATTTCTTAATTAGGAATGGAATGATTGGTTTCTACGAGGGATGCATTTTGGTGGGGGGAAATAGAACTGAATGAATTGCTGACTCTCTGTGTGGGTTTCTGCATCAGGAATATTAACTTGGGTGACGGAACTTGAGAATGTTTCATTCCGTGTTTCAGCAGAATGTTTTGTACGAGCAAACGGTTTGTTTCCCTATGTGAGGCATAAGCCAAAGATCCGTTTTGTCCACCGCGGGAGAATCGCTCAAAGAAGCGAAGCAGTGTTCCCCCGGAGTGGGCGGCTTGTCTGATTGTCAGCCGGCCGGTGCAGACGGCAGCTTTCTGATTTAGAGTTCACTTTGCAGGTGGACAGTGACCTCAAGATCACATGCAAAGCCAGTCTCAGATGGAAGCAGTGGTCCTGCTGACTGGGAGACTGGATTATTCCAGGGAAGCGAATCGGTGTGAAGGGTCAGCACGTGTTCCAGTCGCTAGACCGTAACACACCGAGCCGTCTCCCAGGCAAAGATTAGTCTTTTAGACCTTAAGTGAGTGTCTTCTGTTGATTGAGCTTCTGGGGGGAGATGGGGTTTGGGAGGGTGTGAAAAGTGGCTCTCTTCCCCACGTTCTGGCTGGCTGCTTTCTGTGCACACACAAGCTGAGGTCTGTGCCTCTGAGGGCATGTGGGACCTGTGCCCCCTCAAGGGCCTCGTGACCGGGGGAGGCCGGCGCTGGCGGAGCCACTTAAGTCTTTGTAGGACCAGGGACCGGAGCTACAGTGGAACCCGGCTCAGACAACATCACCTCTGCTGCCCATTAGACCCTCGAGCCCAGCGTCCAGGATGGATTTGCTAGCTCTTGGAGGCCTGTTGATGCCAAGGCCCTGTGGCCACAGCTTGTCCACTTACAGACTGTAGACGGCCGCGGCGCGCCTAGCGTGGGAGAGGCCTGCGTGGAACCCAGCGGCTGCCTTTTGGAAACAGGCAGTGGGCTGTGTCCGGCTGGGTTTTTACGCCTTCTCGAAATCGTCTTTTCTGCGTCCCTGCTGGCCGCACTAATAAGCAAGGTAGCCGCGACTATCTCGATGTAACCACATGCCACACACCTGAATCCAACAGTTTTGTTGTCCAGTTAGTCTTGTGAAGTGTCTAGTTCGTTCTTCATGTGGCATTTGTACCTTGCTTTTGGCAAAACGTGGTCCGTTTATAAACATTTTTATATTTCCTTAAAAAAATATGGCTTCTATATTTCTGCTATAAAACATGGCAATAAACGGGGAGAGTACCGCAGGGCATGTTAAGCACAGGTACTGTATCCCGCAAGGGTCAATAAAGTTCACAGAAAATTAATTGTGTAACTCGGTCTCGTGTGTGTAGAGGGGACAGGCTGAATGGCTCCCCCAGAATTTATGTTAAAGCCCTAGTCCCGCCTCCCCCCCCCCCCCCAAAGCCGCTGCTATTTGGAGGTGGGGCCTTTGGGAGGGAGTTAGGTCATGAGGGTGGAACCCCCATGATGGGATTAGGGACTTTCCAAGAGAGATCCGCCCCCCCCCCCTTGCCCTGCGAGGACACAGCGAGAAGACAGCTGGCCGTGAACCATGCAGGCTCTCGCCAGACACCGGATCTGCCGGCGCCCTGATCTTCCGCTTTCCCGCCTCCAGAACCGTGAGATACATTTGTTTTTTAATGTTTATTATTATTTTTTTTTACCTTTGAGAGAAAACACAAGCGGGGGCAGACAGAGGCTTTGAAGCTGACGGCAGCAAGCCCTGTGGGGCTCGACCTCGTGAACCGCCAGATGGTGACCTGAGCTGACGTCAGATACTCAGCCGACTGAGCCACCCAGGTGCCCCTACGTTCCCGTTTGTAGGCCAGTTTTTGTTACAGGCTGGACTCAGGTACAGTTTGTCTCTGGAACTCCCCATATGTTCCCGGCAGCTTGGGAGCGGTCTCACTTGCCCACGTGACTTGGACCTAACGTTTGCTTTGATGTCACGGGGACACAGAGGTGCTGACGGAACCAGTTGTACCACGGACACGGTTTGGGCTCTTCCCTCGGAGACTCTGAACTAGACCATCTCATCCTCACACCCCGTAGGGTTTAGTGACGGGTGATTGCTACAGAGAGCATTTTCCTGATCTTGCCTGTGCCCTGTCGGCTGCCTGGTGACGGCTTCACCTTCCCAGGGAGTTGGTCCTACCCCTGGGGTGTGGGAGAAACAGCTGGTCTCCAGGGGGCCGCTTGTCACAAAGGAAGTGGAAGCCAGCCCCTCTGTCCCCTTTGCTTCCATCCCTTGGGTTCTAGTCCTTTTATAGCCACGGACCGGCTCCTCGCAAGGTTCTGTCCCCCCAGTTTGGCGGCCACAGACAGACGGTCACAGACCAAGATTCCCGCACGCTCTGTGTGTCTGTTTCGCACCCACCCCTGCGGGACCGGCCACGCCCGCACCTCGACGGCTCCCTCCCCGCAACCCGCCCACCTTAGGCGAAAAGAAAGACCGGACGAGGTTGGTTATGTTTTGCCTTAAAACTTCAATATGCTGGATTGTGGCGTGAGGTATTTTTATTCCCTTTTGTTAGTACTTAAAACCATCTGGTACATGTCGTAAGGCAAATGATTAACATGTCTCGGGCTACTGGTCCATTTGCACATTGATTTGCACATTGCCGTTGCCATGCACGCCAGTCACGGCTCCCCCGCGTCGGGTCATCCTGTGTTTCTTAGGTAAGGGGCTTTCCCAGCTGTGGTGCGGGCACTGGGAGATACTGGTTGGATCGGTCGCCCCCTCTGGACTGTGTCAGAAAGGGTTTAACTAGGGGATAGCAGCCCCCCGCCCTCCACGGAGAACAGGCACACGGACTCTGCCTCGTGGGCGCCAGCCGTGTCCCCTGTGCGGTCTGTCGAGGATGCGCAGTGTGCTACTGGTGATACCCCATGCGGGCGGCGGGGGGGCAGTGAGTATAAAAAGGAGGAAAGAATGTTTTCTGAAGACAGGCACGATATATACTACTATTGAATGTGCAATTCCAAACCACAGTTGCAGGATACAGGTATGACGGGGGCCGCACCCACCCTCCGGACGTCACATCTCACAAATGGCCCTGATTACGGACATACGGGTTCTCATGCTTATGAAACAGCAAACACCACGGCTTAGCATCTTCGGTCGGACACACCACAGCGAGACCGTGGACGTCGTGCTCGGTTTCTGCCTCTCTGAACAGAGCACAACCCGCTACGGTCTGTAAAGAGGAACCGCTTCAACAATTTGGTCAACTTGTGCCAAGAACAGCGTTTCCTTGGAGCGTAAGACCCCAAAGGGGAACGTACTTCGTGTGCTGCAAATTGCTTATTAATCGAAGTAAATCCTACTAACTTGCTACTATTATAAAAGTAGAAAGATTGAAAAAACGAAATCGGAAAATGATCTCATTTTGCTTAAGACTGTGCCATATGTATCACAAACATTGGAAAATCCATTTGTTTTTAAAATGCACCAGCCTATAAGTCAAAAGAATTTTCTTTTTTAAGAAAAAGGAGAGCACTTGCCCTGTCTTTTTTGGTTGAACGGATGTGGTTGTCCTGCTTTTAAGGTGCAGTTTGTGGAAGAAAAACCGTCATTTGGCACTACATCAATGACAACGTTTTAATACTGGCACAAGCTAGAAAGAGCCCACCAGGACAAGGACGGACGAGCCACCAGCGTCCGAGGTGGGAGCACGGTTCCGTTCAGACGACACGAACAGCTTGAAAAGACAAGGTTAAAGACGGTTTTGCGGAGATAGAGGAGAGTTGCTGTGAAACCATGTTTCTGTTTTCCAGACAGGTGTTAATTTTACTAGGCTTCATTAATACAGAGGGAAAGTAAGTGTCTCCCGGGAAAGCAGCCACCGCTCACACCAGCAAACGGGTCCTGCCATCAGTACACGTGGGATTCTTTGTGACTCAGGATGTGGGCACGGGAAGCCGAGCTGGTCGCGCTGCGGATCACCTCCATCCACCTAAGACCAGAAAGCGAAATGACGGTCAAGGGTCACTTGGTCTCGTAAGAGCGTCCCGATACTCAGCGTGCATCGTGACTTACGTGACGTGCAACTCCAGCAGAAGAGTTCCTGAATGAATTCCTGCTACCCAAGTGAACAGAAGCAAGGCTAAGGGTTCCTCTAAGTGCTCCTGAGGAACGGTTTGAGGACCACCAGCCTGGGCACTCATTTTGTAGACCACAGGAAGTGCCCAGGTGACGTGGCAGCACGCTCCACGTGAAGCAGTTGGAGGTGAGGTGGCTTCCTGTTCTCCCTCCTGGACGGTGACGAGCAGCCCGTTATATGCGTTTGGGTAGTTGCGGTGTATTGGCAGCTCTCAACCACCCGGGTGGACAGCGTCTGGAGGTGTTTTGGGTTGTCACGGAGGAGGGGGTGCAAGTGGCCTCTAGTAGGAGGGGCCGGGATGCTGCTGGGCATCCTCTAATGCACAGGACAGGACCCCCCCACCCCTCTGGACAGCCGAATGGACTCCAGGGTCGGCAGTGTTGAGGGGAGGAGGCCCTGCCTCCGTAGAACTGGTAGCAGGGCTTTCAAAAGTCTCTAATCACTGGTCTTTTTAGGATCAGCCCCCTAGTCTAGGTTCTCTGGGCCAGGCTCAGATTTGAGAAGAGTTCTCCGCTGGGCTCGCTTTTCGAGCAGCGTACCTTACGGGGAGGCTTTGACTTGGGTTTTCAACCACCGTGTGGTTGCCGCTGAACTAACGTCGTAACCTATGGGCTCATGGAACCCATGGGGACGAAGGAACACACCGTGTGTGATCAGCATGGCCAGGAGAGACCGTCCTTCCTAAGTGGGCGGGTGACTATTAACTCTGCCCGGACTATGGCCCGAGGACCCCACCACCTGCCCAAGTGGCAGGATGCCATTCCTGGGGGCCCAGAATTCCTACCTGAAATTTTGGGAAAAGTCTGAGGATTGTGGCTCCTGGGCCTCCTTACACCACGTGTTAGTCTTACTAAGAAGGTAACCCTGAGAAACATTAGGATTTCTTCTTTCCTCGAGTGGTCTTCCGGCCCTAGCACAGTCTGGCATATTCTGACTCAATACTCCAGAGACTAAAACAACACGCTCGCTAGATATTTAAAAGCGCACCATGTGTGGCCCTGACACGGTACAGACTAAGGACTGATGTTACTACCCAGGGAAGTCTCAGTTTTACTTGCTTCTATGAAAACAGAAGTGGATATGATGTTAGGCAAAGGGGACGGCCTGCCCTGCCCCCACCAAAGGTCAGGGACATTTTGGAAGTGAGTAAATGCCCAGGCCTGCAGTGGGCAGGGAGTGGCTGCTGCTATAAACCTCGTCCACTTGGCTCACGTGGGAGAAGCCCCGTGGCTCAGGAGAGGGTGGCCTTTTCCTACGGCCGCCTGTGCAGAAGGAAGCGTCATTACCTTTCAAACGTGTACTCGCTTTCGGCCCTGAAGTAGTACACGTGAGACTTGAAATGCAGCTTGAACACGTAGTCTTTGTGGATGTCCTCAGACTCGGAGGGAATGGTGAGTGAGTAGCCGAGCAGAGGCAGGCTTGCCAGGGGGTGATGGTCCTGGACAGAGGCAACAGAAGGGGCTGCAGGTGCTTGGGCCTGAGCAGTGGCTGCCTTCCTCGCAGGCCAGCTAGTGGGACCCTGCGCCTTCATAAGCTTTTTTTTTTTTTTTTTTTTTTTTTTTTCCATTTTACTGATTTTGAGAGAGGCAGATAGAGAATCCCCAGCAGGCTCTGTATTGTCAGTGCAGAGCCCAATGCAGGGCTCGAACTCATGATTTTGGCTCCAGTCAGGATCTCCCAGTTCAGGGTGGGGCCCCAACCGACCGAGCCATGCAGGAACCTTCAGTGAAGTCTTCCCCCCTCCCTCGCTCAACCAACCAGGCTTCAGCTGGATTGCTGCAGATGGAGGTCAGACCAGTTAGAACTGAGGCTCTCCGGGCCACGGCGCAGGGCCAGACCCCTTCTCACACACCGTGTCCCTCCCTCCATGCCCGGGCGGGTGGCTCAAGGGCCCCATCATTCTCCCTTCCAGAGGAAGGCCGGCCCCCCCCCGGCAGGTGTACTGTCCCCACTGTCCCATGTGGTACTTACCTGGTGGGACTTGTAGAAGAACAGGCAGAAGTTCGTGAACACCACCCACAGCTTCTGCCACCCGTTGCTGTTTTTGAATTTCCTCAGCAGGTTCCCGGACAACTGATTCTGAAAGACAAGCACGCACGTAAGGAGCACGAGTGGGGGGCGCCCTTGCCGGCAGTGCGCCGCCTGGTCTTCGCGGTCCGCGGGACTCCTGGGCGGGGCTTCCCGAATGTGACTGAGGGAGAGCTGTTCTCCCTGCGGGTGGATTCTCGGAGCCTTATTTAATTCTTGGCCCCCGTTACGGGTTGATTTGCACTGCTCCCCACGCCCAGCTGTGACCTCAGGTGTTCATGGGGGTTGTCATCACAGGTATACGGCAGGAGCACATCAGGCTCCGTCCACTGGCCCTGCTGTCCCTCGGAGAGACGGGGAAAGGATCCGTCACCCTGGGTGACGTGCTGGCGGGCCTTGTGCGCCATCTAGTGGCCTTGGTGGGAACGCTGGCCTGCAGTGGAATGTGTCCTGGCAGGGGGCCGCCTGTGACTCCCCGGAGCTGAAGGAAGAGTAACCATGGGTACGGAGGGGCGTTGCGCGGCCGGCCGTCCTGCCCGAACTCTCCAGCTCTGAGGCCTGGGTGGAGAAGGCCGGCCGCTCGTTACTGGGGAGACTAAAGCAGGAAAGGATGCTGGGCACAGTCCCACAGTTGTGTGTCAAACGGGCAAATTACTACGTTTAAGAAAAATTTATAAATATACCTGAGTCTGCTTTATTCTATCCCTCCAGTACTCTTCCTATAAAGCATTATTAAATGACCTATATAAGCAAGGTCCCCGCAGCAGCAGGAGAGAGAAGTGTAAACGTCTCTGCCCTCGAGTGGCTCACAGTCTGATGGGGAGACTGACTCAGGGTGAAAGGAGGTGGAAAGAGCCCACCCTGGACTTAGCTGACCTGAGGGGGACACTGCAAACAGCAGGGGTGCCCGATAGAGCTCCCCATCCCCCCCGCATCACTCTATCCAGCTGCCATCCAGCCATGGGCAGAAAGTGACAAGAACACAGGGTATTCGGAGTTATAGGCAGAACTGGGGAGCATCACACATGATTACACGTCACCCGGAGGCAAGGAGGGAGCGCACCTGCCTTCTACTGAACCTAGTTCTTCCAGCTGTTGGCGTCCAGAAGATCTCCTAACGCCGGTCCTGCAGCGTGTACACGCCTTGCCCCAATTCTAGGCAGGTCCACGGGGAGGTGCTAACTTCCCACGGCCACCTTTCTGGAACATGCCACGTTCAGACTCTCTGAAAGCTCCCCGCTGTCCTAGTGGCCCCTGTGGTCACGAACTGCACTCAAACTCCTCTCCCCGTGGCTTCACTTGGGTACACGTCTGTCTCCTCAGGTCACGCGGCCCCGAAACTCTGCCACCTTTTCTCTGACACTGCTCTCTAGAGGCTGAACCCACTGGGGCAGATGACTCAGGTCTGCCTCCAACGTGGGCCAGTCCCCTTCTGCTGCCTTTACCGGGCAGGACAACATCCGTGACCCAGACGCCCCGTTTCCTCACTTTCACAGTGGCCCCCTCTCCTGGACTCCCCCAATCCCCAGTGGAGGAAAGGCCTCTGCTCTGCCCTCTTCCTGGCTCACATCACTGCTCAGTCTTTATTCCGGACCGGATTGTGTCTCCTGCAAAGATAGGTTCAAATCCAAAGCCCTGGTACCTGTGGACATGACCTGATTTGGAAATAGGGTGTGTGTGGATGTCAAGGTGAAGATGAGGTCGTACTGGGGTAGGGTGGGCCCTGATGTGGTAACCGGCGTCTTTTTTATAACACACACCGGGGAGACCTCCGGGCGGGATGGAGGCAGGGGTGATGCATCTACCAGCCAAGAAACACCCAAGGAGTTCTGGCCGTTCCTGGGGCTGGAGCCTCCCTCAGCTTCCAGCACCACGAGGGACGAACTTCCCATTAACCAGTCCGTGGCAATGCGTTCTGGCAGCCCGGCAAGCCCACAGAGACCCCCCCCCCCCCCCCCCCCCCACAGATCCCCCGTCAGTGCTGTCCCTTCCATCCTGGTCCTCCCCTGCATCCAGACTGCCCACCCCTCCCCAGGCCTCCGGCACCTGCCAACTCCAGTCTAGGACACGAGAACGCTCCACTGGCCTTCCTACGTGGACCACCCCTATCCCGCATGCTCCTGGCTTGCCCATAACCCTGGGGGCACACCTTGCCTTCCCCAGCTGTCCCCAGGACACGTCTCCACCTGCACGGGTCCTGCAGGAGATGGGACGGGAAGAGGTTCCGGGCATGGGGCTCAGCAACCATCAGGAGGGGAACGAACTGCCTGCTCCCCGCCCCTATCACCCAGCGGGATCAGAGGACCTGGGGGAAGGGGGGGGGGGGGGGGGGCGGCACGTGCCTGGCACCGAAGGGGCCCATCACAGACACTAAACTGATGCCATGTGCCCGTGGTGAGGCCGGGGGCACCTGCAGAGGAACAGACCAGCCAATTCCATGAGTATTCAGCCCACATTACTGCTCCTTAAACCCACACGCCCAGGGGCTGTGGCGGCTGCCAGACTTCCTCAAAGGGCCAGATGGTGTATAGTGAGGCTCGTCAGACAGGCAAAATCAGATACGTGTAGTAGCCATTTAAAAACGTCCAACCCCGTTCTCAGTTCCTGCACTGCGAACAGCCAAGGGTGGGCGGGGCTGGCCTGAGGGCCGCTTTGCTGACTGGGTTCTGTACACTCACCTGATGACGCACACGGGACTGACTGCGCAGGCCCGTCACCGGGAAGAGCTGGCCTTGAGGACGTGTCCGGGACCCACCTGACTCCAGTGTCTGCTGCGCCTGAGCGGCCTAAGTGCCTCCAGGGCTTAAAAAGGGGGCTCCAGTCCTACCAACCTCCCACGCTTCGTTCTGCCCACACCCCGCGGAGGTCCGTCTAAAGTGGCGCAAAGACCACCCCTCAGTGACGCACCTCCTCCTGCTTCCCTGGACCGGCTGGACAGACTCGATTCCTTCCCGCTCAGGGGAGAATTCTCCAGCCCCACAGTGGGAAGGGGGCCGGGCAGGAGGACCAAGTCCGGCCCTGTGGGGTCGAAGGAGAGGGGACGTCCGCTGCCAGCCAACAGGAGGGCCTGGGCCTCGGACGTGTCCTCTTGAGGATGTGTTCAGACAGGCGCGGGTTTCAGGACACTCTCTGTGGCAGGGAACTCCACAAAAGCAGCTCTGTGGAGCCGTGAAGGTCACTTCTGGAGAACAATCCCAGACAGTCCCCACAGACTAGCCATCAAGAAGGGTTTGGCACGTTCCCAACACTGTTGCTTCAAAAAGCAAAACAAACCGCCGTTCTCGGCCCACAGCCTCCCGGGACATTTTCTCGGGCCAGGTCCGTTTGGGAATTGTTTTCGGGTTTAACAAGATACTCCGGCGCCTCTGCTAGATGGCACCCCCGGAAGCAGGTTTGGGGGCAGCAGCCCGGCATCGGAGGGGACCGTGTGCTGTGTCCTAGGGTTTCATCCGTGAACCGCGGCCCGCATGGCCCTGGCTGGCACCAGCTTTCTGACCCCACTGCCTCCCTGGACACCTGCCTGGGGGGACGGGGGGTTCCCGACACCTGTACCCCGCCCGCGCTGGGGCCTCTGTCCACGCGCCGGTGCGCATGGATAGCGGCCGCCCCACAGCCAGCTCTGCGAGAGGAGGGACGGCGCGGCGACGGCCTGGAGAACGAGAGTGAGCGAGCACCGCGCGGGCGGCCCGTACCTCCACGGCGACGCTGAAGTCCACCATGGACACGCTGGTGTTGCGGTGCCAGCACACGTGCACCATGGTGTTGCCGCGGTGCGGGGCCTGGCGCTCCAGCGACGTGCGCGACGCGCTCAGGTCGTCCTCCGACTCCTGGTCGGCCACCGCGGTCTCATCGGGGGACTCTGTGGGAGGCGGCAAAAGGCAGCGCTTCAGACGTCTGCTGGCCAGGAAAGGACCCCTTGGGGACCCTCCCTGGTGCTGAGTGGGACTGGACGGCCAGGGGCACTCCCCTGGGGAGCCCCGTGCGCCCCCAGAGAAGAAGCCACGTTAGCAGCCATCTCTTGTCGGGGTCCCACCCCAGGTGTGCGTGCCGGGGAGCCCCTAACACACTTGAGCGCTGGGGTTGGGGTTCTCTCCCTGCACACGGACCTTCTGGACCACGAGCCGCCGTGCTGGCCCAGAAGAGAGGACTTCCCTGCTCCCTCGCACTGTTCTGAGGGGCTTTTTTACTCTTAGGAACTGGAAGTTCCTTGATTATTAGCTTTAAACACAAATGTCAACCACAGATAGGAGCCCACCTGGTGGGGTGATTTTTTTTTTTTTTTTAATATATGAAATTTACTGTCAAATTGGTTTCCATACAACACCCAGCGCTCATCCCAAAAGGTTCCCTCCTCAATACCCATCACCCACCCTGCCCTCCCTCCCACCCCCCATCAACCCTCAGTTTGTTCTCAGTTTTTAACAGTCTCTTATGCTTTGGCTCTCTCCCACTCTAACCTCTTTTTTTTTTTTTTTTCCCCTTCCCCTCCCCCATGGGTTTCTGTTATGTTTCTCAGGATCCACATAAGAGTGAAACCATATGGTATCTGTCTTTCTCTGTATGGCTTATTTCACTTAGCATCACACTCTCCAGTTCCATCCACGTTGCTACAAAAGGCCATATTTCATTCTTTCTCATTGCCACGTAGTATTCCATTGTGTATATAAACCACAATTTCTTTATCCATTCATCAGTTGATGGACATTTAGGCTCTTTCCATAATTTGGCTATTGTTGAGAGTGCTGCTATAAACATTGGGGTACAAGTGCCCCTATGCATCAGTACTCCTGTATCCCTTGGGTAAATTCCTAGCAGTGCTATTGCTGGGTCATAGGGTAGGTCTATTTTTAATTTTCTGAGGAACCTCCACACTGCTTTCCAGAGCGGCTGCACCAATTTGCATTCCCACCAACAGTGCAAGAGGGTTCCTGTTTCTCCACATCCTCTCCAGCATCTATAGTCTCCTGATTTCTTCATTTTGGCCACTCTGACTGGCGTGAGGTGATATCTGAGTGTGGTTTTGATTTGTATTTCCCTGATAAGGAGCGTAGTCGGGTGATTTTTAAGTGCAGCGGGATACCCTCCCTCCATCAGCCAGAGCTGTCCCCCGCACTCCCCCGAGGCTAGTGCCTGGAGGTGACGCGCCTGGGGGGGCACCAGGGAAGCCTCTCCCTCCACACTCACTGTGGTCGGGGGGGCTGCTGGCCAGGAACTCGGGAGTGGGGCCACTGCTTTTCTCTGCCAAGTCGATGGCCATTTGTATATCCTCGACCCACTTTTCCATCTCGGATCTAGAGCTGAAGAAGAGGCAGACGTCAGGTCTTCAGACCACAGCAGGTGGAAGGAGAAGCAGGTGAGAGGTCAGGAGTTACCTGGCCGCCACGACGAGGGACTGTCGCTGGCCCCGCAGGGTCAGGCAGTGGGGGACACCCCACTCGTCTTCGCTTTCCTCTATCTGTGGGATGAGTGTGCAGAATGTTACTGCCAGAGGCAGGGGGACACGCGGTGCATTTCCAAACGTTCGCTAAACTGGCTACAGCTCAGAGGAACCATGTCCGAAAAATCACATTCGGAACATCAAAAGTGGTTTTTTTTTTGTTTTTTTGGTTGAGCCCATAAACTTCCTTTCATCCAACCACTGAGGGGAGTGAGAGTTTAAGCCAGGGAAATAATCCTGGGCAGACTGGCATTCTGTCTGCATCTGCCAAACAAGGGTCACAGATCATGGAGACTTGTCCACTGGCACACGTCTGGGGAAAGACAGATGGCTGCTCGATTGGGCGGGGGCTCTGCCTTTCCATGTGGATGGGGAGAATGGTCTTTCAGGGCCCCCAGCGCCAGGCAAGAGGAAGTAAAAGGCAGATTCAGACCTCATGGCCATGTCAGCTCGCTTCCTCACTTGATTGTAGAAGAAATGTACGCAGGCATCCTGCATGCAGGATGAGCCATGTCCTGAGCCCCTCTTGGGGAGCCCAAACAAGGCCCAAGGTGCCTGCTTCACGTTATGGGCTCCTGCTCCTGTTATCGGGCCTGAGAACTGCCTGCAGCCCGCAGGGCGGGATCCCCGATCTTATGCCCACGGCGCATACTCACAGTCATGCCGTACAGCGGGAGCTGCCCGTGCACTTTAAACTGATTCGAGGCCGTCAGCCCCCTGCTCGTGTACAGCAAGACGTCGTTGAACTAGAGGAGCAAGGACAAGTGCGGATGAGACGGGAGGGCCACACTGAAACAGCAGGTGCCCAGAGCAGGTTTTCGGAACCTCCCCGGCAACTCCCTGGTCTCGGCAGCTCCAGTCTGAGCAGCGCAGGCTGCTCCTCCCTCCTCCCAGGTGGCCCAGGGTCAGCCCGGGGACCCGACCAACGGCCATCAGCACTCACCAGGAAAAACATGCGTTGCTGGAGCCCCTTGCCGGAGAGCTTGCTGAGGCTGCCCAGGCGGATGAATTCCTGCGGACGAAACAGACCCCGAGGCTCGGCTGGGAGCACGCACACCTGCGTCCACACGGAGACTGTGGCTGCCTCGTGCCAGGGTCCCCGTCCCGGTGCAAACTATAGCGGTCGTGGTTACAGTTTACTGAATGCCATGCTGAGCTTCCCAGGAGCCCACGAGGCAGGGACGACGGTCAGTTCCACTCGCAGAGAAAGCAGTGCTCAGAGGCCCCCTTGCGAGCCTGGGACTCTGCCCTTAATCCCCAGGCCCTGGGTTTCCAGCTGCGAGGGGAGGGGACAGAGGCCACAGAGTGGCAGCAGGGGGCTGGGGAGATAGATGAGCCACAGGAGAGTAAGGGACAGAGAACCTGCTCCATGACTCAGCTCTGGTTCTTAGAAACAAGTGAACTGTGTTCTGGGATCAAACAAGAAGCAGCAAATGGGTGTCAGGAACTCCTCCCCCCAAGACTAATAAGCCCCGGAGGCCATGCGTCATTTGGGGCACTTAAAACCCCACAAAACTATTTTTTAAATTGTGATAAAATACATTTAAATGTACCATTTGTGACCTTTATGCACTCAGCATACCCACTACTCCTCTAGGTGGGGAAATTTTCATCACCCAAGAGGAAACCCCGTACCCGATCAGTGGTCACTCTCCCTCTCCCCTTTCCCCAGCGCCTGGCTCCCACCAATCTGTCTTCTTTCTTTATGGATTTGCCTATTTGGATATTTCATGTAAACTGAATCTTGTCATATGTGACCTTTTGTGTGTCTGGCTTCATTCACTTCTCCTGTCTTCAAGTTCCATCCACACTGTAGTATGTACCAGAAGTTCCCTCCTTCCTGGGGCTATTTTGTCATATGGACATATCACATTGTGTTTATAGGCTCACCAGAGGGATGATGGACATTCACGTTCAAGTGTTTGTTTAAACACCCGTGTCAGTTCTGGGTCTACATAGAGGACCGGAATGGCTGGGTCATGGGGAAATTCTATGGCTAACTTATTAAGGAACCGCCTAACTTCTCCATAGCGTTGCTTCTAAAATGTGGCTGCAGGTCCGTTAACATTTTTCCGGCGGAGTCTCTGTCCCCTTCCCTTGGATGTGGGTGGGCTGGGGACTGATCTGACCAACAGAGTGTGGAACACACACTATGTGACTTCCAAGACTAGGTCATAAAACCACATGTGGCCTACGCTTTGTCCCTGGGAACACTTGCTCACGGAGCCCTGAGCTGCACATAGAAGAAGGAGCACGCTGAACGCAGGGTCAGCCAGCAAGGCCTCTCATGGATGGGCTCTGTGGTGCACGGTCCCAGCTGAGCCTCCAGAGGTCCCTGCCAGGTGTCCGCCTTGAACCCTCCAGACTAACCCATCTGGGACCCCCGTCAATGTCACAGGGAGCAGAAGAATCACCTGGCTGAACCCTGTCCAACTGTTGACTCACAAAACCATGACATATACTGAAAAGTTGTTTCCAGCCACCAAGTACTGGAGTAGTTTGTTACTTAGCAACAGATTTCTAGAGCACCTGCCAGCAGCTTTCTCTGTGCTCACGGCAGCTACTGAGCCAAGGACTCAGCCAACTCATTTTGATCCTATAGACTTTTGCACAGCCTGATTCAATGCTCTGTTTTTTATGAAATGTGGATCAAAGACCGTGTCTGCCCACAATTTAACGGATGTGTTTTGGGGACCAACAAAGGAACACATAATAAATCCCTTCAGGACCCCGGGATGGATGCTGTCGGACATCAACAAGGCGATACGAGGAGATGATATCTGGGGGGCCGCTTTCATCACCGAAAGGCGGTGAGAGCGGGATGGGGGCCCTAACCTGCTCTCCTGCCGCACATTTGGAACACGTGTGTCTCCCAACAAATCTTGAGGGAGCTCAGCTGTTGCCTGTGTGGAACACAGGGTGGCCTGGGACACTCACTGCAAAAAAGACAAGGGAGCACGTCTGCATGTCTGGCAGGCCTCAGCGGCACGGAGCAGAAGGGCTGTGGACTCAGATGTCAGTGTCTGGGGCTGGAGACAGAAAAGTTCTCGCGCCTAGAATTTTTTTTAAACCACAGAAGAGGGTGGGGGAAAAGGCCCCTAATGTCCTTAAGAGCGAGCTGCTTCCTTCTGGAGGGAAATGCAGTCCACATCTGTGAGTTTTAACCAAACAAAGCCCCCCCACCCCCACCCCTCCAGTCCCTGCTGCTCTACCGGGAAGGCGGCCCACAGCACATTGTTCTACGGGGTGGGGGGGCTGACTCAGGCCCAAAGTGCTGTGGCATTTCTGTCTCAGGGAAAACGCCTGCCCTCCTGGACGTGGTGCAATCTCAGGCTGACCCCTGTAGGAGGGTGAGCAAGGATTACGCCGAACGCCAAGCTAGGAATCACACTGCCACTGCGTGTAGCCCAGGGGGCGTCTCCAAAATTATGTGCTCACGTTCAAATCTCAATTTTTAAAATTCTACCTATAGACAAACCAGAGCCTTCCCCCCCACCCCTTAGGTTCTTTGGTAATTTAAATTAATGATAATCAATTAGCTTTGGTACATGGAATGATACCCCATTTTAGAACTTGTTCCCCTGAAGGCCTGTGACTCCCTCCTTCCCATTTCATTCAGAGTTGACTTGAGGCTGGTTGATGAACACAAGAATATGGAAATAAGGTGGTTACCTTTATAAGCAATAATGACCTCTATTTATTAAAAAATACTTTTTAAAATAATTGTTTACTTTTGAAAGAGAGCAGGGGAGGGCAGAGAGAGGGAGACAGGGAATCCAAAGCAAGCTCTGTACTGACAGCTCAGAGCCTGACATGGGGCTCGAACCCACGAACCGTGAGATCATGACCTGAGCCGAAGTCGGACGCTCAACCGACTGAGCCACCCAGGTGCCCCAGCTATATATTTTAGAACATCCAAAGTTAAGAAAAAAATCATACCGATTCCAGTGGCCTTTACTAAGGCTTCTGCGTGGATGGGTAAACGTGGTCATTGTGTGCTGAGGCCTGGGAGAATGTTCTCACCAGCAGAGCCGAAATAAATCCCCACTTTCACCGTCCCCTCCTCCCCCAGCATTTACCACATACACCTGTTCTGACAATCTTTCACAAACAGTTTTCCGGTCAGTCTTGTCATTAGGCTCCCTGGCAGAAACACCCAGACACACACGGGGTTCCCTCATCTTCCCTGTCTTACAGACTTCAAGTCTCCGGGGCAGCTGCCTGTCGAACAAGACTGAAAGCCCCTGGCAAACCGGACACGGCACCTGTCTGAAGGCTAAGGCAGATACGAGGCAGATCAAAGACGCTAAAATTTTCTCTGGAACCTGGGTGATGTGAACTTTGAAATGGGGGAGCCCTAGAGATAAAGATCCCATGGAGAGAGTTGATGAGTTGTACCCCCTAATATCTTTGATCCCTGGGCAATGATTGTTTCCTGGGAAAAGAACTGAAAGCAGGCTGCTATGTGTTTTCACATTCCCCTCGGCCTGGAAGGAGCGTGTGTGCCCCACGAGGCCCCACTTCACTGTGGGTGGCCTACGTTTCATGAAGGGTGCTGGGTAGGTGAACGTTAATGGCCTAAGTGAACGTGCATCTCTCCTAGGATCACGTTTTGGCTAAAATGTTATTTTAATTCTGAATTAAAATCATATTATGCACAGAAAATTGCATCTTTTAAAAATTCTTTTCATCATACGGAACTTATGTGCTTTTGTGCACGAATTTTCCTCTGCCTTTGTATCACCATTCTACCCGATTGTTTTAAAAAAGTATTTTTCAGGGTGCCTGGGCGCCTCAGTCGGTTTAGTGTCTGACTTCGGCTCAGGTCATGATCGCACGGTTTGTGGGTCTGAGCCCCACGTTGAGCTCTGTGTTGAACATCTGCTGAGAGCCTGGAGACTGCTTTGGATTCTGTGTCTCCCTTTCTCTCTGCCCCTCCCCCACTCGTGCTCTGTCTCTCAAAAATAAATAAATGTAAAAAAAAAAAATTAAACAAGTATTGCTCCTTGGCTTCCGTTTTCATTTACTTAACTTTAAAAAAGTAAAATAAGATGTCTCCAATCCTGTCAGAATACGGTAGGAAAAAAGTAAATTAGCAAATCAACCAGGAAGGAGAAAAAGGAGGTCATAGCCTTGCTTTATCTCCTTCTGACCCAAAATTGGGGAGTGATAGTGACGCCGTCATGTTCAAGGCGTTGTCCCAACTGTCTCACAGCTGGAAGGAAGCCACTTCACTCAGAAGGGGGAGATCTTAAACTGGAGAGCCCGTATTCAAAAGGTTCACATTTAAGTCACTTAAACATTGCCTTTCTGGCTTCACCTCTAACAGCTTGCTTACTTACCCTTCCCGGAATCACAAGATTGTCGATGCCAATCAAGTCTTTCTTGAGTTCATGCAGCTTCTGGAAATTCTCCATCTTGATCATCGTACCGTGAAGCTGTGCCACCATTTCGGTAACCTCTGCCAGAGCAGCTGACCAAGGGAACAGAACCGGAAATGGCAGCATTAATGGCGGACGAGGGTCTGTTTTCCCATCAGACTTCCGGGGGCGATATCCTCCAGTAGCCGCCCTAAGATAGAGGCTGTCCTTCTAGGGGAAAACACTGCTATTTCTAATAAAAATCTCTAACAAATAAAAATTTGCAATATGAATTTATTTGCTTGAGTTTCCCCAAAGCATCTTGGAAATGAAAACGGCCCCTTTGTGGCTATGTGGTGGATAGCTGTCTTTCCACTGGAATCACTTGGCACAGAGGGGATCGCAGGGGAATACGAACTAGAATTTTGTCCTCAGGGCACAAGTTTCTATCCACCTCCTGTTACCTGGGAAGGACAGAGAGGATAGAGAGGCCACAGAAAAATCTGGGGCAGACAGGGGATCTTTCTGTGAGAGAGTCTCCTTGATAGTGTGACGCTTCTGGGCAACTAACATTCCAGCACACCCCAGTCCTTCCTTCTGCAGAAATCACATTTTGCCAAGACGGTTGCGAAGAATGATGGCAAAAGGAAGCTGGAGTTTGCACTCACGAGAGGGTCTTCCCTACACTGGGAGGCATCTGATCTGGAAAAGGAGCTCCTGTCCCCTTAGGACACATTTGGGTGACATGTAAACCCACAGTAGCTATTTAGGTATTTTCGTCAAGCAATACTTGTCAACTGAATGCCAGTCTTCAGAACACTAAACACCTCCTCGCCCCCAGCACTTCAACATTGGAAGGGAAGTGATCCTTGCTTTCTCCCTGGGGATGCAAATTAAATTCTTCCCGGCTTATCACAGAATGCCTTGTCCCAGCCTTAGTGACAAAACCCAGGACTTGCTCAATCTTCAGACATTTACTGGCCAGCTTAGTCCAATAAACAGTCACTGGGCACTGAATGCTTAGTGGGGGTGGGGGGGGGGGACTGAGGAGGCTCTAAGAGGAAAAAGATGGCACCCTGGTCCCTGAGCGCTCATGGGGAGGCATCTCGAGAATGGCTCTTGACACACTACATCCCTCAAGAGTAGTAAACATATTCCCCCAGCCTTTTCACAACCATGCTACCTTAGGTCTTAAGCTAGGTAACCGATGCTTTTTCCATTTAGTTGTCAACGACAGACTTTTTTTTTTTTTTACCGGGATTGTTCTGTAAAATGCCAGCTGGGCAAGCCAGCCAAGGACAGTACATGTGGAATGAAAGATGTCCTTCACCTTTCTGGCTGATCCAGCCATACAATTCTAAGTCCTCCCACCCGGGTGTGGCCAACTGGCAACTGGTATATAAGACAAGGCAGGCGGGTGGAGAGGGTCACCCGACCTCGAGGGTCAGGCGCAACCTCCAGGCTCCTAGGAGGAGGAACCCTGTGCCAGGAGAGGGCGAGTAGTGGCAGTAACGACTCCAAGCAGAAGGAACAGACTATACCGAGGTGCAGAGGCACAAAGCACCATGGTCTTAAAGACTAATGACCTATGTGTGACAAACCAAAACCACGTCACCAGCCGTTTCTGTCCCCTTCCGTGAACTGCCAATGTCTTCATCATTTCACCAAAACTTCTCTGGGGTTATCTTTTAAGAAATGAACCTGTACGATTCCTCTACATATCCTACATACCAAAGGATTGACTTTCTGCAACAAGCCCACGTCTCCATTTCCTTCCTTAAAGCCCTTCCTATCTTCCCTTTGCTCATGACTGCGGTCTTCTGGGGTTTATGAGACCCCACGGGATCTGAGTCTGCTTACTTTGGCAGTCTCAGTTCTGCTGCTATCCCTCTGAGCTCCATACAGAACTTCTACTTTCTGGGGTGTTCCCACAGTCTCTGTTCCCCTTGGACCTCTGTACGTGCCGTTCCCAGCTTCATACTGCACACCCTCCCCCCAACTGGGAAAACTCCTATTTATACCTTAGCTGTAAAGGTAAGATA
Organism: Panthera uncia; assembly: GCF_023721935.1. NCBI lineage: Eukaryota > Metazoa > Chordata > Mammalia > Carnivora > Felidae > Panthera > Panthera uncia. Next base: position 66,998,061 of record NW_026057576.1, on the reverse strand, counting down.
TCCTTTCCCTCAGAGAGCTCCCGCTAAGCCCTGAAGGCCAGGTCAGATCACAGGGCAGTCACTGTCCAGGTGTCTTCCCCTCTGTGCCCACCAGCGGGTCCCATGCGTGGGGGCCACATCTGCGTCACTCACTTTCATATGCCCAATACACAGCAGGTGCTCGATGTTGTTCAGGGGCAACAGGAAGTTTTGACGGTAGCCCGAGGGAATCTGGTGTTACCCAGGTTTTAAACAAAACAGTAAGAGGTGCATTTAGAAAAAGAGAACGCAGATGGGAGGCGTTTATAATAAGAGAGAGATAGCAGTGGCCCAGGTATCTTATCTGTAAAGTGGGGAAACAATATTTATTGTGGTTGGAGTTGTTGGTTATTAAAGGAGTCAAGGTGTTAATATTGGTAAGATACCTGGCCCAGGGCTGAGTGAGCGACAGTGGGTAATATCGTCATGACAGAAGGATAGGATGGTCAAGCATGTGGGCTCTGGGTTTAGGTTCCAAGTCATTTGCTTTCTAGCTGTGTGACTCTGGGCATGTTCCTTAACCTCTCTGGTCTCAGTAGCCTCTATATGTAAAATGAGCTCACCCCTGCCTTTTGTAGGCTGGTCGTGAAAATTATGAGTCAATTCAGGTAAGGCTCTTCTTTTTGTTTTTGAGAGAGAGAGAGAGAGCAAGTGAGCAAGGGGAGACAGAATGAATCAGGTGAGGTGCTTCTTAAGGTGACTGGCACATGACAGACGCCCAGCGGTAATTAGCTGAAGCACTTATTGCAGGCTGTTTTCCGTAGCTGATCCCAGGAGGGTCAAAGGTTTCAACCACCTAGGGAGAGGGATGCTTCCTAGTGGGGGTGGGGAGCCGACTCTAAGTGGGCCTTCCCCAGGGTTCTTTGCGCTAAACTACCCAGGACCAAAGGAGGAGAGAGGTCCTAATGACCGTTATCACTTCCGTTATGGAAAGACCAAGAGGTAACAGAAAGTGCTGGGCCCTGTGCTAAAAAGCAGCACGCGCCCCACCCCCCCCTCCACGTGATCGCAAGGCCCCGCCCCTCGCTCCCTGCGGCAGGCCCTGCCCCTCGCTCACCGCGGCAGTCCCTGAAGTCTGCGTGGCTGGGCGGGTGGTGCTTGCACAGGCGCTCCAGGACCTGCTTGTAGTGCATGAGCCGGTGCAGCGGGCGCAGGAGGAAGGTGTTGAGCGGCAGGTAGCACACCTTCTGCAGCTCGAAGTCTCTGCACAGGCTCTCCAGCCGCCGCGAGCTCCTGATGCCCGTCTCCAGCGCCTCCAAAGCTTCACTGTGCTTCCACAGGTGAGCCGCCAGTTGCTGGTGGGGGCGAGACACGAGCGCACACGCGTTCCACCGGGCCCGACTCTCAGAAGTGAACATCACCCTGGCCTTTCGTGGCTTCCTTTCATTCTACTTCGAGCTTTCCCATTCGCTATTGATTTCGTTATTTCCGTTAGGCTCTCGGGATGAAGAAAAAACCTCTAGGGAAGCATTATGCGTTTTAATTGGCATAGGAGACGTATATGCCATATTAGAGGTGAGGCTGGCAAAACTGAGGGGAATTAATAGACAGGAGCTCCTTCAGGGGGCTGTGCTTTCCTTCTAAATGTCAGAAGAGCCCAGGGCCAATTCAATAGGTGTCATATAGTTACAGCTACGCATTTCTGTTAAACGCCTCCCTTCTGCTTCTCGGTAAGGAAGCATCTGCCATGAGCCACCTGCCCTGCTCCATTCCGGAGCGCTGGGTGAGAATTAGACACAGAGCCTACTCTATGGGGGTCTGACAAAGATACTTTACTTGACCATGTTTTCTGCAGGCTCCTGAGGCTTCTCCTTGACTGGTCTGGGAGCTTCCTTATGAAAAGCCAGTTTTAGCAAAAATCCTACTAAGCCTAACTGGAACCCCCGGCCCTTGACGTCTGGCCACCCTTGACATTGGGTTCCTCATCTCTTACCATCCCCAGGTGATGTGCGATCACCTTGCCTTCAGCAAAGAATCCTGTCTGGTTGGTTCAGCCAGAACCCGATTTATCCCCAATGTTTCCTCTTTGTACCTTCCCATCCTCTGACCCCCCACCCCGCCCCTTGGCTAGAAGTCCCCGCTTGCCCATGCTGTATTCAGAGTTGAGCCCAGTCTCTCTCCCCCACAGCAGTGGACCCTACCCAGTCCCAATGGTCCTGAATAAAGTCTGCTTTACTATATTTAACACATGCTATTGAATATTCCCTTCCTGTAATAGCTGGTGGTAGAGACTGACGAGGGTAAGAGGATAGAGGGTTTGAGAATAGAGCATTAAAGGAGGAATTAAGTCCTTAAGGGAGGTGGGGAATCGCAAGGTAAGAGTAGATTCCCTTACCTTACAGGTAAGGGTAACAAGATGGCACAAGAACATCCAGGACAAGAGAACAGTTGTCCTCAAGACTTCCTTCCCGGGAGTGGGCTTGCCGTCCATGTGCTGACCACCCCACATCTACATTTCCACGCTCCCCAAAGGCTTCGCAAAGAGCCTGAAACGCGGTGAGTCCAGGTGGAAACCCAACACCACCTGCCTCAAGTGGGGCCGCCCCATGATTCTGTAACCTCAGGATGGATGCCGCCACTAGCTGGTTATCCAGGACGGAAAAACCAGGAAAGCATTCCGGATTCCATTTTTTTTTTTTTTTGAATCCTTCACCAAGTCCTTCTGATTCTACCTCCTAAAAACGTCAAGGCTGTTACCATCTTTCTCTGCACAGTCACTGCCCTGGTTCTGGCTTTGTGTC